>NW_026871478.1:0-134664 GCF_028564815.1 Eubalaena glacialis
AGTAGTGGATTCAGGTGGTGGTGCCTCTGATGATAATGTTCCCCTTCAACCTTTCATCCAAGGGCTTCCATCCACTGATGATTATAGTAGGCATCCTCTACAAGGCTCCCAGTGATCCCTGCCTCCTGGTGTTTACATCCTTGTGTAAATTTATACCCTCTCCTTGAGTGTAGGCTGGACTTATGACTGGCTTCTGTGAACAGAACCCAGCAGAGGTGATGGTATGTCACTTCAACATTAAGTTACCAAAAAACTGTGCATTTTATCTTGAATTCCCTCTCTTGCTCTCACTCACTTGCTAGCTCCTAGGGAAGCCAGCTGCCATCTTCTGAGATGCTTTATGGAGAGGTCCATGCAGCAAATAACTGACACCTCTGGCCAGCTGCCAGCAGGGATCTGAGCTGTGCCAACAGCCACAAGAGTGAGCTCGGAAGCACATCCTCTGCTCATCAAGGCTTGAGATGACTGCAGCCACAGCTGACACCTTGATTGCAACCTCATAGGACACCCTGAGCCAGGAGCACCCAGTTAAGCCATGCCAAGATTACTGACCCATGGAAATTGTGACAGAAAAAATGTTTGTTTTAAATTGCTACATTTTCAGCCATGCAGGTCCTGGGCCTGAGCTCTGCCTCCACCAAAGCTTCCTCTGGGTGCTCAGGTCCAGGTGGGTCAAACGCTGCCTCCCACAGCTGCGCCAGCCCCTGCAGGCATGCCTGTGCACATGTGCTTCTGGTCAGCTTCAGGAGTAGATGCTGGTGAGAAGAACATGCACACAGGTGGGCTGACACAGAGGGTCCAGAGACCTACCTAGAGGTCTTGGAGGGCCTACTGAGGAGGTGGGGTTTAGCTGAAGCTCACTATGGGAGCAAGGACACTGAGAGTGGAGGCACCAGGGAAGTTTTTATTTTCTATTTTTAAATTTTCTTTATTTTTTTATTCTTTTAATTTTTATTTTTACTTAATTTTTAAATTATTTATTTATTTTTTTCTCCTGCTGTGATTCTGTTTTGTTGTTTCATTTTTATTTTTTCTAATGTATTTCTATTTTTCTAATTTTATTTTTTATTCTTTGTTATTGTTCTGCTCTTTTTTGTTTGTTGTCTTTTTTTTTTTTTTTGCTGTGCCATGTGGCTTGCGGGGTCTTGTTTCCCAGGCTTGGTATCAGGCCTGAGCTCCTGTAGTGGGAGCACTGAGTTCAAGCCACTGGACTAACAGAGAACTTCAGGCCCCAGGGAATATTAATCGGTGTGAGCTCTCCCAGAGGTCCTCTTCTTGGCAACAAGACCTGGCTCCACCTAACTGCTTGCAAACTCCAGTGCTGGATGCCTCAGGCCAAACACCCAATAAGACAGGAACACAGTCCCAGACATCAAAAAAAATAAAGATGACAAAAAAATATGTTACAGACGAAGGAGCAAGGTAAAAACCTACAAGGCCAAATAAATGAAGAGGAAATAGGCAACCTACCTGAAAAAGAATTTGAAGCATTGATAGTAAAGATGATCCAAAATTTTGGAAATAGAATGGAGGCACGGATCAAGAAAACACAAGAAATGTTTAACAAGGACCTAGAAGAACAAAAGAACAAACAAACAGAGATGAACAGCACAATAACTGAAATGAAAAATACACTAGAAGGAATTGATAGCAGAATAAGTGAGGCAGAAGAACAAATAAGTGAACTGGAAGATAGAATGGTGGAAATAACTGCCAAGGAACAGAATAAAGAAAAAAGAATGAAAAGAAATGAAGACAGTCTCAGAGACCTCTAGGACAACATTAAACGCACAAACATTTGAATTATAGGGGTCCCAGAAGAAGAAGAGAAAGAGGAAGCATCTGAGAAAGTATTTGAAGAGATTATAGTCAAAAACTTCCCTAACATGGGAAAGGAAATAGCCACCCAAGGCCAGGAACCGCAGAGAGTCCCACACAGGATAAACCAAGGAGAAACATGCTGAGAAACATATTAATCAAACTAACAAAAATTAAATTCAAAGAAAAAATATTAAAAGCAACAAGGGAAAAGCAACAAATAACATACAAGGGAATCCCCATAAGGTTATCAGCTGATTTTTCAGCAGAAACTCTGCAGGCCAGAAGGGAGTGGCAGCATATATTTAAAGTGCTGAAAGAGAAAAACCTACAACCAAGATTGCTCTACTCAGCAAGGATCTCATTCAGATTTGATGGAGAAATCAAAAGCTTTACAGACAGGCAAAAACTAAGAGAATTCAGCACCACAAAACCAGCTTTACAACAAATGCTAAAGGAACTTCCCTAGGAAGGAAACACAACAGAAGAAAAAGACCTACAAAAACAAACCCAAAACAATTAAGAAAATGGTAATAAGAACATACATATCAATAATTAGCTTAAATGTAAATGGATTAAGTGCTCCAAACAAAAGACACAGACTGGCTGAATGCATACAAAATCAAGACCCATATATATGCTGTCTGCAAGAGACCCACTTCAGACGTAGGGACACATACAGACTGAAAGTGAGGGCATGGAAAAACAAACATATTCCATGCAAATGGAAATCAAAAGAAAGCTGGAGTAGCAATACTCATATAAGATAAAATAGACTTTAAAATAAAGACTGTTACAAGAGACAAGGGAGGACACTACATAATGATCAAGGGATCAATCTAAGAAGAAGATATAACAATTGTAAATATTTATGCACCTAACATAGGAGCACCTCAATACATAGGCAAATGCTAACAGCCATAAAAGGGGAAATCGACAGTAACACAATAATAGTGGGGGAATTTAACACCCCATTTGCACCAATGGACAGATCATCCAGACAGAAAATAAATAAGGAAACACAGCTTTAAATGACACAATAGACCAGATAGACTTAATTTATATTTATAGGACATTCCATCAGAAAGCAGCAGAATACACTTTCTTCTCAAGTGCACACAGAACATTCTCCAGGGTAGATCACATCTTGGGTCACAAATCGAGCCTCAGTAAATTTGAGAAAATTGAAATCATATCAAGCATCTTTTCTGACCATAACGCTATGAGATTAGAAATCAATTACAGGAAAGAAAAAAAAAGCTGTAAAAAACACAAACACATGGAGGCTAAACAATACATTACTAAATAACCAAGAGATCCCTGAAGAAATCAAAGAGGAAATCAAAAAATATCTAGAAACAAATAACAATGAAAACACGATGACCCAAAACCTATGGGATGCAGCCAAAGCAGTTCTAAGAGGGAAGTTTATAGCAATACAATCCTACCTCAAGAAACAAGAAAAATCTCAAACAACCAAACCCTACACCTAAAGCAACTAGAGAAAGAAGAACAAAAAAACCCCAAAGTGAGTAGAAGGAAAGAAATAAAAATCAGAGCAGAAATAAATGAAATAGAAATGAAGAAAACAGCAAATATCAATGGAACTGTAAGCTGGCTCTTTGAGAAGATAAACAAAATCGAAAAATCTTTTGCCAGACTCATCAAGAGAAAAAGGAAGAGGATTCAAATCAATAAAATTAGAAATGAAAAGGAGAAATTACAACTGACACAGCAGAAATACAAAGGATCATAAGAGACTACTTCAAACAACTATATGCCAATAAAATAGAAAACCTGGAAGAAATAGACAAATTTTTAGAAAGGTACATCCTTCCAAGACTGAACCAGGAAGAAATAAAAAATATAGACAGACTGATCACAAGTAATGAAATTGAAATGGCAATTAAAAGTCTTCCAACAAAAGCCCAGGACCAGATGGCTTCACAGGTGAATTCTATCAAACATTTAGAGAAGAGCTAACACCCATCATTCTCAAACTCTTCCAAAAAATTGCAGAGGAAGGAACACTCCCAAGCTCATTCTATGAGGCCATCATCACCCTGATATCAAAAACAGGCAAAGATATAATTAAAAAAAGAAAATTACAGACCAATATCACTGATGAACATAGACGCAAAAATCCTCAACAAAATACTAGCAAACAGAAACCAACAACACATTAAAAGGATCATACACCATGATCAAGTGGGATTTATCCCAGGGATGTGAGGATTCTTCAATATATGCAAATCAATCAATGTGACACACCATATTAAAAAATTAAAGAATAAAAACCATATGATCATCTCAATAGATGCAGAAAAAGCTTTTGACAAAATTCAACACCCATTTATGATAAAAACCCTCCAAAAAGTGGGCATAGAGGGAACCTACTTCCACATAATAAAGGCCATATATGACAAAACCCACAGCAAACATCATTCTCAAGGGTGAAAAACTGAAAGCATTTCCTCTAAGGTAGGAACAAGACAAGGATGTCCACTCTCGCCACTATTATTTAACATAGTTTTGGAAGTCCTAGCCACAGCAATCAGAGATGAAGGAGAAATAAAAGGAATAAAAATTGGAAAAGAAGAAGTAAAGCTGTCACTGTTTGCAGATGACATGATACTATACATAGAAAATCCTAAAGATGCCACCAGAAAACTACTAGAACTAATCAATGAATTTGGTAACGTTGCAGGATACAAAATTAATGCACAGAAATCTCTTGCATTCCTATACAATAACAACAAAAGATCAGAAAGAGAAATTAAGGAAACAATCTCATTTACCATTGCAACAAAAAGAATAAAATACCTAGGAATAAGCCTACTTAAGGAGGTAAAAGACCTGTACTCAGAAAACTATAAGATACTGATGAAAGAAATCAAAGATGACACAAACAGATGGAGAGATATATCATGTTCTTTGATTGGAAGAATCAATATTGTGAAAATGACTATACTACCCAAAGCAATCTACAGAGTCAATGCAATTCCTATCAAATTACCAATGGCATTTTCCACAGAATTAGAACAAAAAATTTTACAATTTATATGGAAACACAAAAGACCCCAAATAGCCAAAGCAATGTTGAGAAAGAAAAACGGAACTGGAGGAATCAGGCTCCCTGAGTTCAAACTATACTACAAAGCTACAGTAATCAAGACAGTATGGTACTAGCACAAAAACAGAAATATAGATCAATGGAACAGGATAGAAGGCCCAGAGATAAACCCATGCACCTCTGGTCACCTAATCTATGACAAAGGAGGCAAGAATATACAATGCAGAAAACACAGTCTCTTTAATAATTGGTTCTGGGAAAACTGGACAGCTACATATAAAAGAATGAAATTAGAACACTCTCTAACACCATACATAAAAATAAACTCAAAATGAATTAAAGACCTAACTGTAAGACCAAATACTATAAAACTCTTAGAGGAAAACATAGGAAGAACACTCTTTGACATAAATCACAGCAAGAGCTTTTCTGACCCACCTCCTAGAATAATGAAAATAAAAACAAAAATTTAAAAATGGGACCTAATTAAACTCAAAAGCTTTTGCACAGCAAAGGAAACCATACACAGGATGAAAAGACAGCTCTCAGAATGGGAGAAAGTATTTGCAAACAAAGCAACTAACAAAGGATTAATCTCCAAAATATACAAGCAGCTCATGGAGCTCAATATCAAAAAAACAAAAACCCAATCCAAAAACGGGTGGAAGACCTAAATAGACATTTCTCTAAAGAAGATATGCAGATGGCCAAGAGGCACATGAAAAGATGTTCAACATCACTAATTATTAGAGAAATGCAAATCAAAACTACAATGAGGTATCACCTCATACTGGTCAGAATGGTCATCATCAAAAAATCTACAAACAATAAATGCTGGAGAGGATGTGGAGAAAAGGGACCCCTCTTGCACTGTTGGTGAGAATGTAGATTTATACAGCCACTATGGAAAACAGTATGGAGGTTCCTTAAAAAACTAGAAATAGAACTACCATATGACCCAGCAATCCCACTACTGGGCATATACCCTGAGAAAACCATAATTCAAAAAATACATGCTCCCCAATGTTCATTGCAGCACTATTTACAATAGCCAGGACATGGAAGCAGGCTAAATGTCCATTGGCATATGAATGGATAAAGAAGTTGTGGTACATATATACAATGGAATATTACTCAACCATAAAAAGGAACGAAATTGGGTCATTTGTAGAGACATGGATGGACCCAGAGACTGTCATACAGAGTGAAGTAAGTCATAAGAGAAAAACAAATATCGTATATTAACGCATATATGTGGAATCTAGAAAAATGGTACAAATGAACCTATTTGCAAAGCAGAAATAGAGACACAGATGTACAGAACAAATATATGGACACCAAGGTGGGAAAGGGGAGGTGTGGGATGAATTGAGAGATTAGGATTGATAAAAATTGATCTCTTTAGTCCAGTTTGGCCAAATCCATGGTCCTGATCTCCTTGCTTCGCTACTTTAAGAAAGCATCTGGGATGTAGAAAATGTCAGAGGTAAGTGTCTGGCCCCTTATGTGAAGGCAGTGCCCTCTGAAGGAGTTCCAGGGCTTACCATTAAGCAGTTTCTCCCCATTTCCCCCAGTCTCTGGCAACCAACCAATCTGCATTCTATCTCTATAGATTTATCTGTTCTGGATATTTCATGTAAATGGAATCATACATGAGACATGATTTTTATTGGCTACATAATATGCTTGTATGGATCTATTTATACTGTGTATAAAATAGATAACTAATGAGAACCTGTTGTATAGCACAGGGAACTCTCCTCAGTGCTTTGTGGGGACCTAAATGGGAAGGAAATCCAAAGAAGAGGGGATTTATGTATGCATATAGCTGATTCACTTCACTGTACAGGGGAAACTAGCACAACATTGTAAAGCAACTATACTCCAATTTTTTAAAAGTTGCTACATTTTGGAGGTAATTTGTTACACAGAAAGAGATAACTAATACAGTGATCTTTGCCTGGATTGATTATTTCATTACAATTTACTCATTATTGATTTTCTAATTCTATCATTAATTCCACATTTATTAATTGGGAATAATTTGTAAGAAAACTTTCCCCCATCAATTAGTGCTATTTAGTTACACTGAAATATCGTCTGCATAAAAGAGGTGGTTCACTACTTAAGCTTTCCCCTTTAGTTGTCAATTTTCAGATTGATGTTCTAGTTACTTCCTAAGATGACTAAAGAAAGGTTTCTCTCTCTCTCTTTTTTCTTTTTTTTTCTTTTTTGGCCATGCTGAGAGTCTTGTTGGGATCTTAGTTCCCCCACCAGGGATCGAACCTGTGAAAACACAGAGTCCTAATCACTGGATCACCAGGGAATTCCCCATCTCTTTCATTAAGTAGCAATGTAGCAATGCAGACTTATCGATGTTTATTTTGCTTTTCCATAAACTTTTTTTCTGAAGTATAGTATCACACAGAAAATCCAAACCTTGACGAATTATAACAAACTGAACACACCCATGGAACCACCACCCAGGTCATAGAACACTGTCAGCAAGCCATCTCTTGCCCTTTCCTAATCATTACTCCATCCTTCCCCTCCAAAGTCAACCAATATTTACCATGGGTTAGTTTTGTCTATTTTTGCACTAGTTTACACAAACGTAAACATACAGTATTGATTCTTTTGTATCTGGCTTCTTTCAGCATTATGCTTGTAAGATTCACCCATGTTTTGTATGTAGCAGCATTTATTTTCATTGTTGTTTAGTATTCAATTGGATGAATATAGCCTGATTTATTTATCCATTCTGCTGTTGACGAGCATTTGGGTCATTTGCAGTTTGGGGCTATTACAAATAATGTTATTGCAATAATAGTGACATTTAAACAGGTTTTGATTGTTAGAGAAGACTCACAGGACCCACAATGAGAATGTTTATAAGTCTAGAGTTTATTGCAGGAAAGGGGTTCAACACAGCAAAAGCATCATAGACAACAGTAAGGGGTCCAGAGAGACCAGACCGAGGCTCTAGCTGTCCTGTCTCTGTTGTTTGTTTGTTTGTTTGTTCGTTTTTGTCCTCTCTCTGTAAGGACCATACTGGACAGACTGTTTCTCTCTTATCCAGAACCAAATGTGTGCAACAAACATTTTAGAATCAGCGAGCATGGAATGGAGTCTCAGATGTTCCTTTTTGCATTTTGCTGGTCAAGTAAACATATCCATCTTCTGCAACCAGAGTCTAGTAGTCTCATCAAACCAGATGCCAATCATCATTATCACTCTTATCAATAAACAATGCTGATTAGCTGGTACAAACTACCCTGAAAGTTCTTAGACCTATGGTTACAAAGCAACACTGTAAATCAACAGGTTTCATGCCTTGATCAGCGGTCATTGTGGTGCAGGAACTTTGTCATGCAAAACTGTTGCTATGAACAGTCATACTCCTGTCTTCTGATACACATGTACATATTTCTCTTGGGCGCATATTGTGTGCATATTGCTGGATTACAGGGCCTGAATACATTCAAGTTCAGTAGATAATGCCCAACGTTTCTGCAAACTGGTTGTACCAATTTACTGTTCTACCAGCAGAGTATGAGGATTCTCATTGCTCTGCAGGACTGTATTGTTGTTCCTTTAAATTTTAGTCATTCTGGTAGATATAGTGATAATTAATTGTATTTTTATTAGAATTTCCCTGCTTACTAGTGAGGTGAATACATTTTCATATGTTTATTGGTCAGTTAGATATATTCTTGTGTAAAGTGCTACTTAGATTTCATGCCTACTTTGTGACTGTGTTGTCCCTTTTTCCTAATTTGTTTGTAGGAAATCTTTATATATTCTGATGATGAGTTCTTTGTTATATGTATTTCAAATATCTTCTCCAATTCTCTGGATTGCCTTCTGGTTTTCTTAATGGTGTCTTTTGATAAACAAATTCTTAATTCTAATATAGTTAGTTGATTAGTCTTTTTCTTTACAGCTAATGCTTTGAGGATCTTGTTTAAGAATTCTTTACTTATACCAAGATCATGAAGCTATGTTATCTTGTCAAAGCTTTATGTTTTTATCTTTCATATTTAGGTCTACAACCCACCTGGACTGCCGTTTATATTTGGCACAGGATGTCCAGAAAAGTTGTGGGATGTAGCTGAAAAGTGCTCTTAGGGGGAGAATTATAGGCCTAAATGCACATATTAGAAAAGAAGAAAAGCTGAAAATCAACTATTTAACTTTAAACTAAAGTTAACAAAAAAAATAATTTCTAATTTCCAATGTGATATCTTCCTTGAATTATTTAAGATTATTCATGTGTATTGCTTTTATTTATAAGTATTGCTTTTTAAAATTTATTTATTTTATTTATTTATTTTTGGCTGCGTTGGGTCTTCATTGCTGCATGTGGGTTTTCTCTAGTTGCGGTGAGTGGGGTCTACTCTTTGTTGCGGCTCACGGGTTTCTCATTGCTGTGGCTTCTCTTGTGGTTGTGGACTCTAGGCACACAGGCTTCAGTAGTTGTGGCACACGGGCTTGGTTGCTCCGCGGCATGTGGAATCTTCCCAGACCAGGGCTCGAACCCGTGTTCCCTGCATTGGCAGGAGGATTCTTAACCACTGCGCCACCAGGGAAGCCCTATTGCTTTTAAATAACTATTCAGAAGTATATTTTTAGTCCCTAAATATATGGATATTTTCCATTCTCCTTTTGTTATTGATTTCTAGCTTAATTCCACTGTAGTCAGAGAACATATTTTGAATGATTTGCATGCTATGAAATGTGCTTTATGGGCTAGTGCATAGTTAATTTTGATAAAGGTTTCATGTGTACTTGAATAGAATGTATATCCCATAATTATTCGGTGTAGGTTTTTATTTATATCAATTATGTCAAATTTGTTAATCATGTCATTCAATAGGTCTACTGATTTTTGTTTATCAGTTACTGAGAGGAGAGATATGCTTAATTCATATCCCTCCCATTTTGATTCAAGAGGACTTTGCTTTTATTTTTAGTTCTATTAAATTTTTTCTTCATGTGTAAGACTCTGATATTCAGGGCATGCAGTTTAGAAATGTCTTATCTTCTTTTTTTTTTTTTTTAAACATCTTTATTGAAGTATAATTGCTTTACAATGGTGTGTTAGCTTCTGCTTTATAACAAAGTGAATCAGTTATACATATACATATGTTCCCATATCTCTTCCCTCTTGCATCTCCCTCCCTCCCACCCTCCCTATCCCACCCCTCTAGGTGGTCACAAAGCACCAAGCTGATCTCCCTGTGCTATGCGGCTGCTTCCCACTAGCTATCTATTTTACATTTGGTAGTGTATATATGTCCATGACACTCTCTCACCCTGTCACATCTCACCCCTCCCCCTCCCCATATCCTCAAGTCCATTCTCTAGTAGGTCTGTGTCTTTATTCCCATCTTGCCACTAGGTTCTTCATGACCTTTTTTAAAATTTTTTTCCTTAGATTCCATATATATGTGTTAGCATACTGTACTTCTTTTTCTCTTTCTGACTTACTTCACTCTGTATGACAGACTCTAACTCCATCCACCTCATTACAAATACCTCCATTTCATTTCTTTTTATGGCTGAGTAATATTCCATTGTATATATGTGCCACATCTTCTTTATCCATTCATCCGATGATGGACACCTAGGTTGCTTCCATGTCCTGGCTATTGTAAACAGAGCTGCAATGAATATTTTGGTACATGACTCTTTCTGAATTATGGTTTTCTCAGGGTATATGCCCAGTAGTGGGATTGCTGGGTCGTATGGTAGTTCTATTTGTAGTTTTTTAAGGAACCTCCATACTGTTCTCCATAGTGGCTGTATCAATTTACATTCCCACCAACAGTGCAAGAGTGTTCCCTTTTCTCCACACCCTCTCCAGTTTTTATTGTTTCTAGATTTTTTGATGATGGCCATTCTGACCGGTGTGAGATGATACCTCATGGTAGTTTTGATTTGCATTTCTCTAATGATTAATGATGTTGAGCATTCTTTCATGTGTCTGTTGGCAATCTGTATATCTTCTTTGGAGAAATGTCTATTTAGGTCTTCTGCCCATTTTTGGATTGGGTTGTTTTTTTTTTTGTTATTGAGCTGCATGAGCTGCTTGTAAATCTTGGAGATTAATCCTTTGTCAGTTGCTTCATTTGCAAATATTTTCTCCCATTCTGAGGGTTGTCTTTTGGTCTTGTTTATGGTTTCCTTTGCTGTGCAAAAGCTTTTAAGTTTCATTAGGTCCCATTTGTTTATTTGTGTTTTTATTTCCATTTCTCTAGGACCTGGGTCAAAAAGGATCTTGCTGTGATTTATGTCATAGAGTGTTCTGCCTATGTTTTCCTCTAAGAATTTGATAGTGTCTGGCCTTACACTTAGGTCTTTAATCCATTTTGAGTTTATTTTTGTGTATGGTGTCAGGGAGTATTCTAAGTTTATACTTTTACATGTACCTGTCCAGTTTTCCCAGCACCACTTATTATAAGAGGCTGTCTTTTCTCCACTGTATATGCTTGCCTCCTTTATCAAAGATAAGGTGACCATATGTGCGTGGGTTTATCTCTGGGCTTTCTGTCCTGTTCCACTGATCTATATTTCTGTTTTAGTGCCAGTACCAAACTGTCCTGATTACTGTAGCTTTGTAATATAGTCTGAAGTCAGGGAGCCTGATCCCTCCAGCTCCATTTTTCGTTCTCAAGATTGTTTTGGCTATTCGGGGTCTTTTGTGTTTCCATACAAATTGTGAAATTTTTTGTTCTAGTTCTGTGAAAAATGCCAGTGGTAGTTTGATAGGGATTGCATTGAATCTATAGATTGCTTTGGGTAGTAGAGTCATTTTCACAATGTTGATTCTTCCAATCCAAGAACATGGCATATCTCTCCATCTATTTGTATCATCTTTAATTTCTTTCATCAGTGTCTTATAATTTTCTGCATACAGGTCTTTTGTCTCCTTAGGTAGGTTTATTCCTAGATATTTTATTCTTTTTGTTGCAATGGTAAACAGGAGTGTTTTCTTAATTTCACTTTCAGATTTTTCATCATTAGTGTATAGGAATGCAAGAGATTTCTTAGCATTAATTTTGTATCCTGCTACTTTACCAAATTCGTTGATTAACTCTAGTAGTTTTCTGGTAGCATCTTTAGGATTCTCTATGTATAGTATCATGTCATCTGCAAACAGTGACAGCTTTACTTCTTCTTTTCCAATTTGGATTCCTTTTATTTCTTTTTCTTCTCTGATTGCTGTGGCGAACACTTCCAAAACTATGTTGAATAATAGTGGTGAGAGTGGGCAACCTTGTCTTGTTCCTGATCTTAGTGGAAATGGTTTCAGTTTTTCACCATTGAGGACAATGTTGGCTTGGGTTTGTCATATATGGCCTTTATTATGTTGAGGAACGTTCCCTCTATGCCTACTTTCTGCAGGGCTTTTATCATAAATCGGTGTTGAATTTTGTCGAAAGCTTTCTCTGCATCTATTGAGATGATCATATGGTTTTTCTCCTTCAATTTGTTAATATGATGTATCACGTTGATTGATTTGTGTATATTGAAGAATCCTTGCATTCCTGGAATAAACCCCACTTGATCATGGTGTATGATCCTTTTAATGTGCTGTTGGATTCTGTTTGCTAGTATTTTGTTGAGGATTTTTGCATCTATGTTCATCAGGGATATTGGCCTGTAGTTTTCTTTCTTTGTGACATCTTTGTCTGGTTTTGGTATCAGGGTGATGGTGGCCTCGTAGAATGAGTTTGGGAGTGTTCCTCCCTCTGCAATATTTTGGAAGAGTTTGACAAGGATAGGTGTTAGCTCTTCTCTAAATGTTTGATAGAATTCGCCTGTGAAGCCATCTGGTCCTGGACTTTTGTGTGTTGGAAGATTTTTAATCACAGTTTCAATTTCAGTGCTTGTGATTGGTCTGTTCATATTTTCTATTTCTTCCTGGTTCAGTCTCAGCAGGTTGTGCATTTCTAAGAATCTGTCCATTTCTTCCAGGTTATCCATTTTATTGGCATAGAGTTGCTTGTAGTAATCTCTCATGATCGTTTGTATTTCTGCAGTGTCAGTGGTTACTTCTCCTTTTTCATTTCTGATTCTATTGATTTGAGTCTTCTCCCTTTTTCTCTTGATGAGTCTGGCTAATGGTTTATCAATTTTGTTTATCTTCTCAAAGAACCAGCTTTTAGTTTCATTGATTTTTGCTATTGTTTCTTTCATTTCTTTTTCATTTATTTCTGATCTGATCTTTATGATTTCTTTCCTTCTGCTAGCTTTGGGGTTTTTTTGTTCTTCTTTCTCTAATTGCTTTAGGTGCAAGGTTAGGTTGTTTATTTGAGATGTTTCCTGTTTCTTTAGGTAGGCTTGTATTGCTATAAACTTCCCTCTTAGCACTGCTTTCGCTGCATCCCATAGGTTTTGGATCGTCGTATCTCCATTGTCATTTGTTTCTAGGTATTTTTTGATTTCCCCTTTGATTTCTTCAGTGATCACTTCGTTATTAAGTAGTGTATTGTGTAGCCTCCATGTGTTTGTATTTTTCACAGATCTTTTCCTGTAATTGATATCTAGTCTCATAGCGTTGTGGTCGGAAAAGATACTTGATACGATTTCAATTTTCTTAAATTTACCAAGGCTTGATTTGTGACCCAAGATACGATCTATCCTGGAGAATGTTCCATAAGCACTTGAGAAAAATGTGTATTCTGTTGCTTTTGGGTGGAATGTCCTATAAATATCAATTAAGTCCCTCTTGTTTAATGTATCATTTAAAGCTTGTGTTTCCTTATTTATTTTCATTTTGGATGATCTGTCCATTGGTGAAAGTGGGGTGTTAAAGTCCCCTACTATGATTGTGCTGCTGTCGATTTCCCCTTTTATGGCTGTTAGTATTTGCCTTATGTATTGAGGTGCTCCTATGTTGGGTGCATAAGTATTTACAATTGTTATACCTTCCTCTTGGATCGATCCCTTGATCATTATATAGTGTCCTTCTTTGTCTCTTGTAATAGTCTTTATTTTAAAGTCTATTTTGTCTGATATGAGAATTGCTACTCCAGCTTTCTTTTGATTTCCATTTGCATGGAATATCTTTTTCCATCCCCTCACTTTCAGTCTGTATGTGTCTCTAGGTCTGAAGTGGGTCTCTTGTAGACAGCATATATATGGGTCTTGTTTTTGTATCCATTCAGCCAGTCTGTGTCTTTTGGTGGGAGCATTTAATCCATTTACATTTAAGGTAATTATTGATATGTATGTTCCTATTCCCATTTTCTGAAATGTTTTGGGTTTGTTATTGTAGGTGTTTTCCTTCTCTTGTGTTTCTTGCCTAGAGAAGTTCCTTTAGCATTTGTTGTAAAGCTGGTTTGGTGGTGCTGAACTCTCTCAGCTTTTGCTTGTCTGTAAAGGTTTTAATTTCTCCATCAAATCTGAATGAGATCCTTGCTGGGTAGAGTAACCTTGGTTGTAGGTTTTTCTCCTTCATCACTTTAAGTATATCCTGCCACTCCCTTCTGGCTTGCAGAGTTTCTGCTGAAAGATCAGCTGTTAACCTTATGGGGATGCCCTTGTGTGTTATTTGTTGTTTTTCCCTTGCTGCTTTTAATATGTTTTCTTTATATTTAATTTTTGATAGTTTGATTAATATGTGTCTTGGTGTGTTTCTCCTTGGATTTATCCTGTATGGGACTCTCTGTGCTTCCAGGACTTGATTAACTATTTCCTTTCCCATATTAGGGAAGTTTTCAACTATAATCTCTTCAAATATTTTCTCAGTCCCTTTCTTTTTCTCTTCTTCTTCTGGGACCCCTATAATTCGAATGTTGGTGCGTTTAATGTTGTCCCAGAGGTCTCTGAGACTGTCCTCAGTTCTTTTCATTCTTTTTTCTTTATTCTGCTCTGCAGTAGTTATTTCCACCATTTTATCTTCCAGGTCACTTATCCGTTCTTCTGCCTCAGTTATTCTGCTATTGATCCCATCTAGAGTATTTTTAATTTCATTTATTGTGCTTTTCATCGTTGCTTGGTTCCTCTTTAGTTCTTCTACGTCCTTGTTAAATGTTTCTTGCATTTTGTCTATTCTATTTCCAAGATTTTGGATCATCCTTACTATCATTATTCTGAATTCTTTTTCAGGTAGACTACCTATTTCCTCTTCATTTGTTAGGTCTGGTGTGTTTTGACCCTGCTCCTTCATCTGCTGTGTGTTTTTCTGTCTTCTCATTTTGCTTATCTTACTGTGTTTGGGGTCTCCTTTTCACAGGCTGCAGGTTCGTAGTTCCCATTGTTTTTGGTATCTGTCCCCAGTGGCTAAGGTTGGTTCAGTGGGTTGTGTAGGTTTCCTGGTGGAGGGAACTAGTGCCTGTGTTCTGGTGGATGAGGCTGGATGTTGTCTTTCTGGTGGGCTCGTCCACGTCTGGTGGTGTGTTTTGGGGTGTCTGTGGCCTTATTATGATTTTAGGCAGCCTCTCTGTTAATGGATGGGGCTGTGTTCCTGTCTTGCTTGTTGTTTGGCATAGGGTGTCCAGCACTGTAGCTTGCTGGTCGTTGAGTGAAGCTGGGTCTTGATGTTGAGATGGAGATCTCTGAGAGATTTTCACCGTTTGGTATTACGTGGAGCTGGGAGGTCTCTTGTGGACCAGTGTCCTGAAGTTGGCCCTCCCACCTCAGAGGCACAGCCCTGATGCCTGGCTGGAGCACCAAGAGCCTTTCATCCACACGGCTCAGAATAAAAGGGAGAAAAAATGGAAAGAAAGAAAGAAAGAGGATAAAAGAAAATAAAATAAAGCAATTATAATAAAAAATAAGAAAAAAAATTAAGAATAAATTTATTAAGAAAAAAATTATTTTAATTTTTAAAAATAGATTTATTAATTTTTTATACTAAAAATAAGAAAAAATTTATTAAGAAAAAATTTATTAAGAAAAAAAATTTTTTAATTTTTTAAAATAAAAAATATGAAAAAACTTATTAAAAAAATTTTTTTAAATTTTTTAAAAATAGAAAATAAGGAAAAATTTATTAAGAAAACATTTATTAGGGAAAAAAATTTTTTTAAGTAAAAAAAAACAAAAAACAAAAACAACCAAAAAAAAAACGGACGGACCTAACCCTAGGACTAACGGTGAGAGCAAAGCTATACAGACAAAATCTCACCCAGAAGCATACACATATACATTCACAAAAAAAGGAAAAGGGGAAAAGTTAATATATCCTGCTCCGAAAGTCCACCTCCTAAATTTGGGATGATTCGTTGTCTATTCAGGTATTCAACAGATGCAGGCACATCAAGTTGTTTGTGGAGCTTTAATCCGCTGCTTCTGAGGCTGCTGGGAGAGATTTCCCTTTCTCTTCTTTGTTCGTACAGCTCCCGGGGTTCAGCTTTGGATTTGGACCCGCTTCTACATGTAGGTCGCCTGAGGGCGTCTGTTCCCCGCCCAGACAGAACGGGGTTAAAGGAGCAGCTGATTTGGGGGCTCTGGCTCAGTCAGGCCGGGGGGAGGGAGCGGTACGGAGGAGGCGGGGCGAGCCTGCGGCAGCAGAAGCCAGCGTGACGTTGCAGCAGCCTGAGGCGCGCCGTGCGCTCTCCCGGGGAAGTTGTCCCCAGATTACGGGAGCCTGGCCGTGGCGGGCTGCACAGGCTCCCGGGAGGGGCGGTGTGGAGGATGACCTGTGCTCGCACACAGGCTTTTTGGTGGCGGCAGCAGCAGCCTTAGCATCTCATGCCCGTCTCTGGGGTCCGCGCTGATAGCCGCGGCTCGCGCCCGTCTCTGGAGTTCGTTTAAGCAGCGCTCTGAATCCCCTCTCCTTGCACGCCGCGAAACAAAGAGGCAAGAAAACGTCTCTTGCCTCTTCGGCAGCTCTAGACTCTTTCTCGGGCTCCCTCCCGGCTAGCTGTGGTGCGCTAGCCCCTTCAGGCTGTGTTCACGCAGCCAACCCCAGTCCTCTCCCTGGGATCCAACCGAAGCCCGCGCCTCAGCTCCCAGCCCCCGCCCGCCCCGGCGGGTGAGCAGACAAGCCTCTCGGGCTGGTGAGTGCTGCTCGGCGCCGAGCCTCTGTGCGGGAATCTCTCCGTTTTTCCCTCTGCGTCCCTGTTGCTGTGGGATCCGCGCTGATAGCCGCGGCTCGCGCCTGTCTCTGGAGCTCGTTTAGGCGGCGCTCTGAATCCCCTCTCCTTGCGCGCCGCGAAACAAAGAGGCAAGAAAAAGTCTCTTGCCTCTTCGGCAGCCGCAGTCTTTTTCCCGGACTCCCTCCCAGCTAGCACCGAAGCCCGAGCCACAGCTCCCAGCCCCCGCCCGCCCCGGCGGCTGAGCAGACAAGCCTCTCGGGCTGGTGAGTGCTGCTCGGCACCGCTCCTCTGTGCGGGAATCTCTCCGCTTTGCCCTCCGCACCACTGTGGCTGCGCTCTCCTCCGTGGCTCTGAAGCTTCCCCCCTCTGCCACCCGCAGTCTTTGCCTGCGAAGGGGATTCCTAGCGTGTGGAAACCTTTCCTCCTTCACAGCTCCCTCCCACTGGTGCAGGTCTCGTCCCTATTCTTTTGTCTCTGTTATTTCTTTTTTCTTTTGCCCTACCCAAGTACGTGGGGATTTTCTTGCCTTTTGGGAGGTCTGACGTCTTCTGCCAGCGTTCAGTGGGTGTTCTGTAGGAGCAGTTCCACGTGTAGATGTATTTCTCATGTATCTGTGGGAAGGAAGGTGATCTCCGCGTCTTACTCTTCCGCCATCTTACCCCTCCCTCCATGTCTTATCTTCTTGATGAACAAAACTTTTATGATTAGTAAGTAATATTCTTTATCTTTAATGATGCTTCTTACCTTAAAATTGACTTTGCCTGAAACAGGTATACTCCAAATTTAAAAAATAAATAAAAATAAAAAATAAGATGCTAATAAATAAATAAATAAATAAAATTGACTTTGTCTGATATTAAGATAGCTATAACGACTTTCTATTAGTAAATGTTTAGATGGTATAACTTTTCCCATCCTTTTACAGTCAACCTTTGTATATTCTCATACTTAGATTATATCTCTTGTAAGCAGCATGTCACTGGAATTTTTTATCCAGACTGACAATCTTTGGTCTTTATTTGAAGTATTTATTCCATTCACATCAATTTAAGTGTCGATATACACAGTTTAAATCTAACATCTTACTTTATGCCCTCTGTTTTTCACACCTAAACTATATGACTTTTTCTTGACTTTCTTGTCTACTTTTGGATTGATTAAATATTTTTTTATTATTCCTTTCTCCTCTTCTATTTCCTTTTAATGGTACATTATCTTCCTGTTCTTTTAGTGGATATCCTAGATATGACAGCAAACATCCTTAACTTATAACCAATGTATATTAGTTCTTTCACAATGTCTTACACTTGTTACTACCTTAGGGCCCTCGAACTCCATTTACCTCCATCCCAACTTATGTGCTATTGTTTTCATGTATTTTAATTCTACATAGAAAGAACATTTTTAGGATTCAGAGGAGTACAAATGGAGACCCATACACTGTATATTTAGATAGTTTAAAGTGTAAATCATGCTAACAAACTGTTGAATAAAATGTGTGCTATTTTCCTGCATTGATCAGTAATGACAATTTAGAAGGCCAGATTCAAATTTATAATTCTAAATGCAAATTCAGGACTCCTCAGAGTTCCATGCTAGAATATTATGGCACAGAAGAGCTAGCCTCTGGTTCCTGGTCCACAGTTATCCACCTTCTCCTTTCACCCCCAGCTCCTCTTCCCACTTCCACCTCCAACACTGGGGGGCCTCATGCACATGTGTACGGACAACCCAGCTCTGTGAATACCTGCTACAAACAGCCTCCACGTGTCCACACCTAGGTCCCCTAGTGTGCACTGGCAGCATGGTCTGCTCTTAGGAGGATGGAGCCAAGGACAGGGCCCACAAAGGCCTGGAAGGATGATCAGATCCGTTTGAGTGGGGAACTCTGAGGTCCCAGATACCTAAACTGTGCTCTAGTTGGAGTGATGTAGGCTCCAGGTGGGCATGTGCCCTA
Organism: Eubalaena glacialis; assembly: GCF_028564815.1. NCBI lineage: Eukaryota > Metazoa > Chordata > Mammalia > Artiodactyla > Balaenidae > Eubalaena > Eubalaena glacialis. The sequence continues at coordinate 18,899 of NW_026871478.1, forward strand.
TAGATTCCTTACCCTATGGCATAGTGGAAAGAAGACCAGAGTTCAGGGCCCAGGGAAGGGTGCCTCTTGCCCAGGTCTAAGTTTAGTGACTACACACACACACACACATATACATGTGCATATACTATGCATTTAGATTTACTTACATAGTCACCTTTTCTATTGTTCTTCATTTCTTCTTGAATCTCCAAGTTTCTATCTGGTTTAATTTTCCTTCTGCCCAGTGGACAATCTTTAACATTTCCTTTAAAGTGGGTATCCTGGCAACGAATTTTCTCTCTCTCTCTCTTTTTTTGTTGTTGTTTGTCCAAAAATGTCTGTATTTCCCTTTCATGTTTGAAGGATATTTTCCCTGGATGTAGACTTCTAGGTTAGAAGTGATTCTCTTTCTGCTCTTTAAAGATGCCATTCCATTGTTGCCTTCCACTCTGTCTCTTTGGGGTGTCCAGCTGTCAGTGTTGTGCTTTAACTTTGAAGAGCACATAGACACTCAATAATTAAGAAGGTGAGCAACCCAATTTTTTTAAATAGGCAAAAGATTTAAACAGGCTCTTTACCAAAGGTAAAAAAAGATAACACATCAGATATTGTGGGATTTCCATAAAATTTGGTTAATATGCAGGCCTGTGGTAAGACAACCCGGGTTGAAATACTGGCTCTTTGACCTTAGGTGAGCCACTTAAGCTCTCTAGATCTCTGTATCTTCATCTGTGAAATACAGATAATAATTGTAAAGGCCGTTCTGAGGCTGAAATGATTCAGTTCAATGTAAAGTGCTTAGAAGAGGGGCTGGCACATAGTCAACACTTAGGAAATGTGAGATAGCTTTGCCATTAGTGTGTATCTTCACTCTACTGTTGTGAATAGTATTAACAGTAGTACTAGTAGCAGTTGTTGTATTAAGAAATTCCCTCTTGGTTTTGGCTTCTGTAATATTTGGGAACAAATTTCAGGATGGCATGTAGCAACTGTGCAAGACTAACTTTGCTTCTTTTGGGGGTTACCATCATCGCTGGATTTATTTTCACCAATATTTCTCCTAGTTCCTAGACTATTGTTTTTTCCTATGCAGTGTTGTTTGATTTAGGATTGTGTTTGGTTACAAGTAAGAGAATGCTTAGATGCCACCACCTAAAAGACATAAAGTTTTATTCATTGCATGTGACATGATGTACAGAGGTGAGAAGAACTGGGATGTTATCAGTCTCCTGGACTCCTGGGTTTCCCTTACCTCAGTCTTTAATCATGGCTTTCGTTCAAACGGTTTAAGAGGGCTACTATGTCCATGGGCATTGCATCAATGTTTCAAGCAAGAAGAACAGGAAAGAATGAAAAGTATCTTCTAGAAGTTTCCTTTTTTATTCTGAGGGAAGCTTTTCCTATCAGAATCCTAGATACACACTGTTAACCCGAACCATGTAATATGACCACCCCTAGCTTCAAAGCACTCTGGGAAATTAAGGGTTTTTAACTGGATGCAATATATATATATATTGCAATATATATATATATTGCAATATAATATTGCAATATATATATATTGCAATATAATATAATAAGAAAATTATAGTTCTGTTAGAAAAGGAAGAAGTGGGGATGGACGGTTACAGGGCAGGTACTTGGCAGTGTCAACAATGAGGGGTATAACTAAAAGTCCACGAAACCTTAATTCTCTGCTCCCTTCTTACCCTGTGACCTCGTCTCATGCCCAGTGCCCCTCAGCCACCACCATCTGACCACACTGCCTTCTTTTTATTTATTTATTTATTTATTTATTTATTTATTTGGCTGTCCCAGGTCTTGGTTGTGGCCTACGGGATCTTTTTTTTTTTTTTTTTTTTTTAATTTATTTATTTTTGGCTGCGTTGGGTCTTCGTTGCTGCATACGGGCTTTCTCTAGTTGCGGAGAGCAGGGGCTACTCTTCATTGAGGTGCGCGGGCTTCTCCTTGCAGTGGCTTCTCTTGTTGAGGAGCATGGGATCTAGGCACGTGGGCTTCAGTAGTTGTGGCTCGCGGGCTCTAGAGCACAGGCTCAGTAGTTGTGGTGCACAGCCTTAGTTGCTCCATGCATGTGGAATCTTCTGGGACCAGGTCTCGAACCTGTGTCCCCTGCATTGGCAGGCGGATTCGTAACCACGCCACCAGGGAGGTTCCCCTGCGGAATCTTTAGTTGCGGCATACGGGGTCTAGTTCCCTGATCAGGAATCTAACCCGGGCCCCCTGCATTGGGAGCACGGAGTCTTAACCACTGGACCACCAGGGAAGTCCCTGGCCACACTGCCTTATTTTAGTCCTTTCAACTCACCAAGTTCCTTCCGGCCTTGGGACCTTGACGCTGAGGCCCTTCTGCCTGGAATGCATCCCCTTGAATCTCACGTGGCTGCTTCCTCCTCATCCGTCACATCCCAGATTCTAAAGCCCTGCCTCAAAGAGGACTCCCTGGCCAGCTAGTCTACCCCATCACTCTCTGACACACCATCTCTGCTTAGCATATAATGTATAACTATACAACTATATGATTATCAAAACTTTATATAATTTTTTTCACTATTTGATACCTATTGGTCTGTCTTTCCCAGCAGGAAACTTGTCATTCTGTTTATTGTCATATCTCCAGTGCCTAAAACAATTCTTGACACATGATAAATATTCAGTAATTCTTTGTGGAATGAATAAAATAATCCTAACTGTTTATTGAGTGAATGAGAGCATCCCTATGGAACTGGACCTCACCCAGGGAGTTCCAAATGTGACCATTAACCCTGTAGTGTCAGGGTTAACACAAATAGTGGGCCAAATTACTTTGGAAAGTAAACATTTTAAAATCAATTCCCACATAATCAATACACTTCACTATTGAAAATGAGGCCCATGAACTCAATCCTATTCAGGGTAGTGAACAAATGAGTTTCTTTGTTCTATATATTGAAGTCCTGTCTCTTCCAGGGCTCTCACTTATAATTACCCTCTCTCGAACTTCTCCCACTTGTGATAAGTTGCCTCCGAATTTAATGCATCATGAAATTGAGAACCTGTTGTGCCAATATTTTTTCTAATTTCCCTCTAATTTGTATCTGTTTCCAGAATGGTAATAAAATCAACCTAAATCATATAAAAAAATAAGATTAAGGGCTGCAGATACACATGGAGTTTCATTAAAAGAGTATGTAACACAATCAGGATTCTGAGATAATCAAAATGTAATAATCTGTAAAATTATCATGGGAACATTACTGCTTAAATGATACAATCAGATGATGAAAGTAAGCATAATAGTTCTGAATTCACATGGCTTCCTATTAAGCAGTGATTATTAAGGGAAAATGGTCCCGTTTCAAAGGAACTGCTGGGATCTTTTACCAGGTCCAGAGACAAAACAAATAATCAGGTTACTGTCATGTCTGAAAATAGAAGCAGACATTGTGATCTTGGGGAAGGGAATTACTTATCATGTCATAGAGGCATAGAGTAGTAATGAACCAGACCTTTTGGTGACACCGATTAAAGCATTTGGAATACACATGGATAGAAGGCAGAAAGAGAAAAAGGAAGACAACAAAACCTATTGTGCTCAACTAAGCCTTGGGATGGTTAGAACAACCTCGTTTTAGACTTAAGAGGTGGTGACTTTTATTTATGTGTTGGCTCCCGCCGCCCCTCCAAAAAAAATAATGCCCAGGTATTTATTTAGCCCCTATCTAACAGGATGCCTTTTTTGATGCACCTCCATGGTCTCCATGTAGTAGTGAGAATGATGATTATTTGTTTAGGTTTTACTGTTTATAAACATAATCTCAATTTGTTATTTTACTTGAGACACTCTATTAAGAGAACTTTGCTGCTTATTCAAACAAATACACTAGGAGATGGACACAATAGTTTATTCACCTGTATTTTTCCAGTCCCTGTAACTAAGAGAGGACCACCTCCACCAAGTGACTTATCCTAGAGGGAAAGAAAAAAAATCTGAGTTGAATTTTTTGCTTCACCCAGGCAGAGAAGCAGCTGACAGATGCTCTCACCTTACAAAGAAAGCAGGAAATTTCAATTCTACATTACCAAATATTCCATTCAAGTCAAACAGTCTATTTTCATTTTTAAAAGAGATTATATGGTCTAAAACAGTGCTCCCCAACCTTTTTGGCACCAGGGACCGGTTTCGTGGAAGGCAATTTTTCCACGGACAGGGTGAGGGGGGATGGTTTCGGGATGATTCAAGCACATTGCATTTATTGTGCACTTTATTTCAATTATTATTAGATTGTAATATATAATGAAATAATTATATAACCACCATAATGCAGAATCAGTGGGAGCCCTGAGCTTGTTTTCACTTGCCACTCACTGATAGGGTTTTGATATAAGTCTGCAAGCAATTAATTTATTATGGTCTCTGTGCAGTCAAACCTCTCTGCTAATGATAATCTGTATTTGTAGCCACTCCCCAGCACTAGCATCACCACCTCAGCTCCACCTCAGATCATCAGGCATTAGATTCTCACAAGGAGCTCGCAACCTAGATCCCTTGCATGTGCGGTTCACAGTAGGGTTCGCCCTCCTATGAGAATCTAATGCCACCGCTGATCTGACAGGAGGAGAAGCTCAGGCGGTAATGTGAGCAATGGGGAGCGGCTGTAAATACAGATGAAGCTTCACTCGCTCACCCACTGCTCACCTCCTGCTGTGCAGCCTGGTTCCTAACAGGCCACAGACTGGTACCGGTCTGTGGCCCGGGGGTTCAGGACCCCCTGGTCCAAAACACAAGAAGTAAGACAGTGACTTAACACAGCTTTCTGGAGGGCAAGTTGGCAATACATATAGGAATCTTTTAGAATGTACATACTCTGAAGATCTCTCTCCAACAACATGAAAATGCACATGTAAGCACAGGAAATTGGTTAAACATGCACATACACATTAAATGGAGAAGTACACAGCTATAAAAGAGAGTGTGGAAGATATCTATGTGCAGATATAGAGTGATTTCTGGGAGGTACTGTTCATTGAAAAAAGCAAAGTGCAAAATAGCATATATGGTAAGCTACACTTTGTATAAGGAGAAAAATAAGAAAACATACATGTATCTGCTTATCTTTTTAAAAAACATGGGGGATCAACCAGAAAACAATAAAGTTGATTACCTACAAGAGGTAAGGAGATTCAGGGCTGAGGGAGATGGAACTGTCCCTCTTTGTGTAGTTCTGACTTTTGGAAACATATTAATGTTCCATGTGTTCATGAAATAAAATTAACAAAGATGAGAAAGAAAGAAAAATATATAAACTGAAGGAAACTGGGGGGAAAATGAACCCAATTGTATACTGAATGAATACTGTAATTCCTGAAGGGGAGAAAGAGAAAGAGTGAACCCAACATAGAAACACAGGATTTGGCAGGGTAGGAGGAAAACCACAAACACTCTGAACTCTTTTTAGTAGATTTGTTTCTGCAGTGGTATGAAAGAAGCAATTCTGAAACTATTTAGTTGTGTTATGAGATTGAACAAAGTCATAAATGTGTTGTTATTTTAGAAGCCAGGATTCCCACTGTGGAAGAGAAGACTTACACATATGAAGTGGGGTTGGAGGGGCAAGAAAGAACCTTGGGGGAATGGATTGGAATTAGAGGTATCAATGTGAACTCATGGTTTCCAAAATATGAAGTTAATCTTCATTATTGGAGTATTCTTTTACCCACTTAAATTTTTTGTAACCTCCAAATCAATACATGTGCCAATCCGTGGTCATCTGCAGACGTGCAGAATGGCGAAAAATTTGAGTCACCTGACTCTCACGTACCCAGTTGAGGTGGAACAAAGCAGTGCTCTCATACATGTTCTTGTTGCAACTTTCATTCTGTAAACAAGTGCCCATTTTGCAGTCTATTCATTGCCACATTTTCCCCATTTTGATGCTTCTTGTTGGTTAGTTTGCTGTTAAAAATGGCCCCCAAGTGGAGTGCTGAAGAGCTCTCTAATGTTCCCAAGCACAAGAAAGCTGTGACATGATTTATAGAGAAATATATGTATTATATAAGATAAACCTAGTTCAGACATGAAAATATAGTGCTATTGGCCATGAATTCAGTGTTAATGAATCAACAATATATACTAAGTGAGGTGTCTTTAAACAAACACACATAAAACAAAGTTTTGTATTGATCAGTTGATGAAAATGTGACCAAAGGCTTGCAGAAACCTAACTCTGTATTTGCCATCTTAGCAATGGTGCAGTATTATCTAATTCAGTGTTTGTGGCAACTTTATAGAACATAACTACTGTGAATAAGGAGAACTAACTGTATATGTATATGTATATGTATATGTATATGCATGCACATTCACACAGGTACATAGGCAGTAGGTAGGTATATTTCCATGTATGTTTATTATATGTATATATACATATTTTTTGAATGAATGAATGAATGATATAAATTCAGTTCAAATACAGTTTCTATGGAATCCAAATTCTTAGATCCCATTTTGAATCACAAAATGGCTTTATTATTCTGGTAGGAGTCTTTATTATGTCTATTTAAAATATTTTTATGTTTTATTAGCATCATACATTCATACATTCTCATTGTGAAAACTTTAGCATGCGTTTTAGTCGAACCATACAAAATTGCTATTTTTGTGGGTCAAAGTGGTCGAATATTGCCAATTTTGTATTATTTAACCTCATATAATTTCACTGTGAAAAATTCAAACTATAAAAATAAAAAGAGTAAAACATGAAGTCTCCCTTTATTCCCCTCCCTTGTTACTCCCACTCTCTTCCCCAGAGATCATCACAGTTACAAGTTGGTCTATAACCTTCCATTTGTCTTCTGGGCTCTGACATTCCTGCATGTGTCCCATGCACACATGTAAGGCTTGGTTCTTATCAAAACATACTTTACCTCATGTCCTGTAACTTCTTTCCAAAGTCCGTACATATGGTGACACATGACTATTTGCAGTTGCGACATACTGTAAATAATATAATTCACCACAACTACTGCAATTTAGTCCATCCTTTCTCTACTGATGGACATTCAGATTGTTGTCAACTGTTTGCCATTACTACAGTGACCATTTTTATTTTTTGGCTGCACCACATGGCATGTGGTATCTTAGTTCCCTGACCAGGGATCAAACCTGTGCCCCCTGCAGTGGAAGCATGGAGTCTTAACCACTGGACCACCAGGGAAGTCCCCTACAGTGACCAGTTATTAAAATAACCAAATAATTTTTTATGTGGTATTGCTGTGATACAGATTCCTCCAGGTGGAAAAGCAAGGAAAAAGCCTCAGAAAGATTTTACCAGTCTAAACTCCCAACAAAATTTCTGGAGAGTACCTGTTGCCCCACACCCTGACAATTACTGAATGCAACAAATTGTTTATATAATCTTTTTTCACCTTATTTTATAGATGAAAGAAAACTCACTTTAATTTGCACATCCCTATTATTGTTTTTCTGTGAATTGCCTGTTCATAGTCTTGGCCAACTTCAGTATCAGATGGTTTGTGTTACTCATACTGATTTACAGGAGTCATTTAGATTAATCCTCTGAATGTCATATATGTGGCAAATATTTTCTTCAGATTTGCTCCTTGTGTTTTAATTTTAGTTTTATTTATTTATTTTTATTTTTATTTTGTATTTTTTAATTGTTTTGGCCACGCCATGCAGCTTGCAGGATCTCAGTTCCCCAACCAGGGATTGAACCAGGGCCAAGCAGTGAAAGCGCCGAATCCTAACCACTAGGCCACGAGGGAAGTCCCTAATTTTGTTTCTAGGGTTTGTTAAATAAAAAAATCTTTAAAGAAATGTTATGCTCTCAAATCTGAACATCTTATCTTTTATGGCATTGGGTTTACTATAATTTTAAGATGGCTTTTCCTGCATTAAAACAATTTAAAATATCTGCTATTTATCAGGCATTCAGGTGATAAGAATACTGAATGAATTAATTAATAAACTAGAAGAAAGCGTAGAAGAATATTTTTAGTATCTCACGTTAGAGAAGGCCACTCTATAGCAAATAATACAAAATGGACCTATTTCCTGCTTCCTATCCCAGTTTAAAATCTTACATTTATAAATTTTACAAAAACTCCCTGGCAGAAATACAAAATTGTACAGCTGTTGGGAAACAATTTGGCAGTTTCTTCTCATGAGTTTCTTAAATCATATTTGATGAGTAAAGCAAAAATTATAATATCATTTGAGGTAGTGCTCAATTTATGAGATGAAATACTTAAGACAATTATACTTTTCAATGGGAACAGTAAAGGGACCTAACTGCAAAAAAGATTTCTCTTTTCACTTGAAGCAGTAGAACATCAATATTGTGATAAGTTATAAATGTATACTGTCATACCTAGGGGATCCACTAAGAAAACTACCCAAGGAGACATGCTCAAACACACTATGAATAAACCATAATAGGATCCTAAAAAATGTTCAAATAACCCACAGAAAGGTAAGGAAAGAGAAACAGGAATGAAGAGCAGACAAAACAAATAACAAAGAGGTAGACTTAAGCCCTACACATCAATAATCACATTAGATGCAAATTATCTAAATATACCAATTAAAAGACAGATTGGCAGAGTAGATAAAAAAAAAAAAAAGATCCAACGATATGCTGCCAAAAACAAACAAACAAAAAACCTACTTTAATATAGTGATAGGTGGAAAGTAAAAGGATGGAAAAAGATATACCAGCAAACACTTTTATTGTTTATTGTTATAAATGACAAAAGCAGGAATGACTATATATTAAACCAGATAAAGTAGACTGAAGGGCGAAGAAAATTACTGGAGATAAGGAGACATAATCAAAGGATAAATCTACTAGGAAGACCCAACAATTCTAAGTGTCTAGACATAAAACAACAGAGCCTCAGAATACACAAAGTAAAAACCCATAGAGTTGAAAGAAGACATAGACAAATCCACAGTTATAATCAGGGACTTCAATACCTCCACTTTCAGGAACAGATGGAACTACTAGCCAGAATATAGTCAAGGTTATAGAAGAACTGAACAATTAGGATCTAATTGACGTATACAAAACACTGCACCCAACAATGGCAGGGGACACATTTTTTCCCAAGGGCCCACATGGCATTTACCAAGATAGGCCATAAAACAATTTTTAAAATTTTTTTAAATGGAAATTATACGGAGTATGTTCTCAGACCACAGTAGGATCAAACTAGAAATCAATGACACAAAGACAACAGAAAAATCTCCAACCACTTGGAAGTTAATCAATCCACTTCTAACTGAAGCACAGGTCAAAAAGGAAATCTCAAAGGATATAAATGGTGGCCCTCACCAAGGCGTTTGACCAAAGTTCATTGTCTGTTACTGAGCCCTGTATCTTATCCATCAGGACAGGTGAGTTTGGATGTGAACAAGGGAAGATAGGAAGGTCTGAGCATGGGCTCCTGCCTGCAGCAAGTACACCAAGGAAGCCATAGGTAAAAGGATGCCACGGAAATAAACAGTCTTCATTTTTCCTGGGACAACTCTTATTACTGCCTTACTTTTTCAGGAATGAACGTGACACTTGATCTTATTTTTATTGAGATGAAACTTACATAACATGAAATTAACCATTTTAAAGTGCACAATTCTGTATCATTTAATACATTCACAATGTTGTGCAACTATCACCTCTACCTAGTTCTGAAACATTTTCAACACCCCCAAAAGAAAATCCTGTATGTATTAAGCTTTTCTCCCTGTCCCCCAAGCCCCTGCTAACCACTGATCTGCTTTATATCTCTATGGATTTAGCTATTCTGGGTATTTCATATAAATGGAACCAGACAATATGACTGCCAATTTTGAAATGTGATAGCTTTTCTAAACATGAGCAATGAATGATCAAAGAAGGGCAGATAGAACTATAAATATAAATATATATCTGTGATGACCCAATTGTAGATATCTGCCCAGTTCCCTTCAACCTGCTTTTCTTTGTGAAGTACCCCCATGGGACACTGCAGCCATATTTGCACCAGAGCCCTGGGCTCAGTAGTTTGGACTAAGGGTAGGCACATGATTCATAACAGGCCAAGCAGGTTTTCTCCACCAGAGGTTCCGTATTGGGCTGACATTCCAATTCAGTATGTGTGATTCTTTTGACCAGTGCAGCAGTAAATCAGGATGCTCCAGGTAGCCATTTTGAACCAGATGTACAGAGAAAGAAGAGAATGAAGGAATTGCTTACACTCTATTTTTCCATAAAATATCTTCAGGTATTTGAAATAGACACATTTTAACTGTCTATTTATACCCTTTATAATAATATAGAAATATGAAAATGAATCGCAACAAATAAAAAATTAACGATCAGAATACTAAAAGCATTCATGCTATTAATCTAGTAAGTATGTTTAACATTATTGTCTCACAGATTTATATATCTCTGACAAGTTATAAGTAAATAATGTTTTGAAAAAAATGAATTTTTAAAAACATACTGAGCTTGCTATTTTAATGATTCCAGGAACGCCTCTGCTCCAAACAAGTTTATACAACTTTAAAATTTTGTAAAAAGTTCTTGAAGCTTCCACACCTGTGAAATGAATAATCTGAAGGTTGGAAGTTGGATATGTCCACCCGCATGCTATTGCCCCCTAGTGGCTGGTGATGAGAACCTAAACCTGAGTTAGGACCTGCCCAGTCTGTGACTCGGGCAGCTTAGCTATCCCACACACGATAAGAGGATAAATTACAGGAGCTTCAAGATGGCGGAAGAGTAACACGTGATCACCTTCCTCCCCACAAATACATCAGAAATACATCTACATGTGGAACAAGTCCTACAGAACACCTACTGAACGCTGGCAGAAGACCTCAGACCTCCCAAAAGGCAAGAAACTCCCCACGTACCTGGGTAAGGCAAAAGAAAAAAGAAACAACAGAGACAAAAGAATAGGGACGGGACCTGCACCAGTGGGAGGGAGCTGTGAAGGAGGAAAGGTTTCCACACACTAGAAGCCCCTTCGCGGGTGGAGACTGATGGGTGGCAGAGGGGGGAAGCTTCGGAGCCACGGAGGAGAGCGCAGCCACAGGGGTGCAGAGGACAAAGCGGAGAGATTCCCGCACAGAGGATCGGTGCCGACCGGCACTCACCAGCCCGAGAGGCTTGTCTGCTCACCCGCCGGGGCGGGCGGGGGCTGGGAGCTGAGGCTCCGGCTTCAGAGGTCGGATCCCAGGGAGAGGACTGGGGTCAGCGGCGTGAACACAGCCTGAAGGGGGCTAGTGCGCCACAGCTAGCAGGGAGGGAGTCCGGGAAAAAGTCTGGAGCTGCTGAAGAGGCAAGAGACTTTTTCTTGCCTCTTTGTTTCCTGATGCGCGAGGAGAGGGGATTCAGAGCACCGCTTAAACGAGCTCCAGAGACGGACACAAGCCGCGGCTATCAGCGCGGAACACAGAGACGGGCATGAGACGCTAAGGCTGCTGCTGCCACCAAGAAGCCTGTGTGCAAGCACAGGTCACTATCCACACCGCCCCTACCGGGAGCCTGTGCAGCCCGCCACCGCCAGGGACAACTTCCCCGGGAGAACACACAGCACCCCTCAGGCTGGTACAAAGTCACGGCGGCCTCTGCCTCCACAGGCTCACCCCACACTCCGTAACCCTCCCTCCCCCCTGGCCTGAGTGAGCCAGAGCCCCCAAATCAGCTGCTCCTTTAACCCCGTCCTGTCTAAGTGAAGAACAGACGCCCTCAGGCGACCTACACGCAGAGGTGGGGCCAAATACAAAGCTGAAGCCCAGGAGCTGTGCAAACAAACAAGAGAAAGGTAAATCCCTTCCAGCAGTCTCAGAGGCAGCGGATTAAATCTCCACAATCAACCTGATGGACCCTGCATCTGTGGAATACCTGAATAGACAACGAATCATCCCAACTTGAGGAGGTGGACATTGGGAGAAATGATATATATATATTTTTTCCCTCTTTCTCTTTTTGTGAGTGTGTATGTGTATGCTTCTGTGTGTGATTTTTGTCTGTATATCTCTGCTTTTACCATTTGTCCTAAGGTTCTGTCTGTCCATTTTTGTTTTTTGGGTTTTTTTTTAGTATAGTTTTTAGCACTTGTTATCATTGGTGGATTTGTTTTTTGGTTTGGTTGCTCTCTTCTTTCTTTCTTTCTTTTTTTTTTATTACTTAAAAAATATTTTTAATAATTATTTTTTATTTTAATAACTTTATTTTATTTTATTTTATCTTATCTTCTTCTTTCTTTCTTTCTTTCTTTCTTTTTTCTCCCTTTTACTCTGAGCCATGTGGATGAAAGGCTCTTGGTGCTCCAGCCAGGCATCAGGGCTGTGCCTCTGAGGTGGGAGAGCCAAGTTCAGGACACTGGTCCACAAGAGACTTCCCAGCTTCACGTAATATCAAATGGCAAAAATCTCCCAGAGATCTCCATCTCAACGCTAAGACCCAACTCCACTCAACGACCAGCAAGCTACAGTGCTAGACACCCTATGCCAAACAACTAGCAAGACAGGAACACAAACCCATCCATTACCAGAGAGCCTGCCTAAAATCATAATAAGGTGACAGACACCCCAAAACACACCACCACATGTGGACCTACCCACTAGAAAGACAAGATCCAGCCTCATCCACCAGAACACAGGCACTAGTCCCCTCCACCAGGAAGCCTACACAACCCACTAAACCAACTTTAGCCACTGGGGACAGACACCAAAAACAACGGGAACTACAAACCTGCAGCCTGCGAAAAGGAGACCCCAAACACAGTAAGATAAGCAAAATGAGAAGACAGAGAAACACACAGCAGATGTAGGAGCAAGGCAAAAACTCACCAGACCTAACAAATGAAGAGGAAATAGGCAGTATACCTGAAAAATATTTCAGAATAATGATAGTAAAGATGATCCAAAATCTTGGAAATAGAATGGAGAAAATACAAGAAACGTTTAACAAGGACCTAGAAGAACTAAAGAGCAAACAAACAGTGATGAACAACACATTAAATGAAGTTAAAAATTCTCTAGAAGGAATCAATAGCAGAATAATTAAGGCAGAAAAACGGATAAGTGACCTGGAAGATAAAACAGTGGAAATAACTACCACAGAGCAGAATAAAGAAAAAAAGAATGAAAAGAATTGAGGACAGTCTCAAGAGACCTCTGGGACAACATTCGAATTATAGGGGTCCCAGAAGGAGAAGAAAAAAAGAAATGGACTGAGAAAATATTTGAAGAGATTATAGTTGAAAACTTCCCTAATATGGGAAAGGAAATAGTCAATCAATCAAGTGCAGAGAGTCCCATACAGGATAAATCCAAGGAGAAACACGCCAAGACACATATTAATCAAACTATCAAAAATTAAATACAAAGAAAAAGTATTAAAAGCAGCAAGGGAAAAACAACAAATAACACACAAGGGAATCCCCATAAGGTTAACAGCTGATCTTTCAGCAGAAACTCTGCAAGCCAGAAGGGAGTGGCAGGACATATTTTAAATGATGAAGGAGAAAAACCTACAACCAAGATTACTCTACCCAGCAAGGATCTCATTCAGATTTAACAGAGAAATTAGAACTTTTACAGACAAGCAAAGGCTAAGAGAAATCAGCAACACCAAACCAGCTTTACAACAAATGCTAAAGGAACTTCTCTAGGCAGGAAACACAAGAGAAGGAAAAGACCTACAATAACAAACCCAAAACAATTAAGAAAATGGTAATAGGAACATACATATTGATAATTACCTTAAATATAAATGGATTAAATGCTCCAACCAAAAGACATAAACTGGCTGAATGGATACAAAAACAAGACCTGTATATATGCTGTCTACAAGAGACCCACTTCAGACCTAGGGACACATACAGACTGAAAGTGAGGGGATGGAAAAAGATATTCCATGCAAATGGAAATCAAAAGAAAGCTGGAGTAGCATTCTCATATCAGACAAAATAGACTTTAAAACAAAGAGTATTACAAGAGACAACAAAGGACACTACATAATGATCAAGGGATCGATCCAAGAAGAAGATATAACAATTGTAAATATTTATACACCCAACATAGGAGCACCTCAATACATAATGCAAATACTAACAGCCATAAAAGGGGAAATCGACAGTAACACAATCACAGTAGGGGACTTTAACACCCCACTTTCACCAATGGACAAATCATCCTAAATGAAAATAAATAAGGAAACACAAGCTTTAAATGGTACATTAAACAAGATGGACTTAATTGATATTTATAGGACATTCCATCCAAAAACAACAAAATACACATTCTTCTCAAGTGCTCATGGAACATTCTCCAGGATAGATCATATCTTTGGTCACAAATGAAGCCTTGGTAAATTTAAGAAAATTGAAATTGTATCAAGTATCTTTTCCGACCACAACGTTATGAGACTAGATATCAATTACAGGAAAAAATCTGTAAAAAATACAAACACATGGAGACTGAACAATACACTACTTAATAATCAAGAGAGCACTGAAGAAATCAAAAAATACCTAGAAACAAATGACAATGAAAACACGACAACCCAAAACCTATGGGATGTAGCAAAAGCAGTTCTAAGAGGGAAGTTTACAGCAATACAATCCTACGTTAAGAAACAAGAAACATCTCAAATAAACAACCTAACCTTACACCTAAAGCAATTAGAGAAAGAAGAACAAAAAAACCCCAAATTTAGCAGAAGGAAAGAAATCATAAAGATCAGATCAGAATTAAATGAAAAAGAAATGAAGGAAACGAAAGCAAAGAGCAATAAAACTAAAAGCTGGTTCTTTAAGAAGATAAACAAAATTGAAAAACCATTAGCCAGACTCATCAAGAAGTAAAGGGAGAAGACTCAAATCAATAGGATTAGAAATGAAAAAGGAGAAGTAACAACTGACACTGCAGAAATACAGAGGATCATGAGAGATTACTACAAGAAACTATATGCCAATAAAATGGACAACATGGAAGAAATGGACAAATTCTTAGAAATGCACAACCTTCTGAGATTGAACCAGGAAGAAATGAAAAATGTGAACAGACCAATCACAAGCACTGAAATTGAAACTGTGATTAAAAATCTTCCAACAAACAAAAGCTCAGGACCAGATGGCTTCACAGCCGAATTCTATCAAACATTTAGACAAGAGCTAACACCTATCCTTCTCAAACTCTTCCAAAATATAGCAGAGGGAGGAACACTCCCAAACTCATTCTACGAGGCCTCCATCACCCTGATACCAAAACCAGACAAAGATGTCACAAAGAAAGAAAACTACAGGCCAATATCACTGATGAACATAGATGTAAAAATCCTCAACAAAATACTAGCAGACAGAATCCAACAGCACATTAAATGGATCATACACTATGATAAAGTGGGGTTTATCCTAGGAATGCAAGGATTCTTCAATATATGCAAATCAATCAACGTGATACACCATATTAACAAATTGAAGGAGAAAAACCGTATGATCATCTCAATAGATGTAGAGAAAGCTTTCGACAAAATTCAACACCCATTTATGATAAAAACCCTCCAGAAAGTAGGCATAGAGGGAACTTTCCTCAACATAATAAAGGCCATATATGACAAACCCACAGCCAACATCGTCCTCAATGGTGAAAAACTGAAACCATTTCCACAAGATCAGGAACAAGACAAGGTTGCCCACCCTCACCACTATTATTCAACATAGTTTTGGAAGTTTTAGCCACAGCAATCAGAGAAGAAAAAGAAATAAAAGGAATCCAAATCAGAAAAGAAGAAGTAAAGCTGTCACTGTTTGCAGATGACATGATACTATACATAGAGAATCCTAAAAATGCTACCAGAAAACTACTAGAGCTAATCAATGAATTTGGTAAAGTAGCAGGATACAAAATTAATGCACAGAAATCTCTTGCATTCCTATACACTAATGTTGAAAAATCTGAAAGTGAAATTAAGAAAACACTCCCATTCACCATTCCAACAAAAAGAATAAAATACCTAGGAATAAACCTACCTAAGGAGACAGATGGAGAGATATACCATGTTCTTGGATTGGAAGAATCAACATTGTGAAAATGACTCTACTACCCAAAGCAATCTACAGATTCAATGCAATCCCTATCAAACTACCACTGGCATTTTTCACAGAACTAGAACAAAAAATTTCACAATTTGTATGGAAACACAAAAGACCCCGAATAGCCAAAGCAATCTTGAGAAAGAAAAACGGAGCTGGAGGAATCAGGCTCCCTGAGTTCAGACTATACTACAAAGCTACAGTAATCAAGACAGTATGGTACTGGCACAAAAACAGAAATATAGATCAATGGAACAGGATAGAAAGCCCAGAGATAAACCCACGCACATATGGTCACCTTATGTTTGATAAAGGAGGCAAGAATATACAGTGGAGAAAAGAACCTCTTCAATAAATGGTTCTGGAAAACTGGACAGCTACATGTAAAAGAATGAAATTAGAACACTCCCTAACACCATACACAAAAATAAACTCAAAATGGATTATAGAGCTAAATGTAAGGCCAGACACTATCAAACTCTTAGAGGAAAACATAGGGAGGACACTCTATGACATAAATCACAGCAAGATCCTTTTTGACCCACCTCCTAGAGAAATGGAAATAAAAACAAAAATAAACAAATGGGACCTAATGAAACTTAAAAGCTTTTGCAGAGCAAAGGAAACCATAAACAAGACCAAAAGACAACCCTCAGAATGGGAGAAAATATTTGCAAATGAAGCAACTGACAAAGGATCAATCTCCAAAATTTACAAGCAGCTCATGCAGCTCAATATCTGAAAAACAAAAACCCAATCCAAAAATGGGCAGAAGATCTAAATAGACATTTCTCCAAAGAAGATATACAGATTGCCAACAAACACATGAAAGAATGTTCAACATCATTAATCATTAGAGAAATGCAAATCAAAACTACAATGAGATACCATGTCACACCGGTCAGAATGGCCATCATCAAAAAATCTACAAACAATAAATGCTGGAGAGGGTGTGGAGAAAACAGAACCCTCTTGCACTGTTGGTGGGAATGTAAATTGATACAACCACTATGGAGAACAATATGGAGGTTCCTTAAAAAACTACAAATAGAACTACCATACGACCCAGCAATCCCATTACTGGGCATATACCCTGAGAAAACCATAAATGAAAAAGAGTCATGTACCAAAATGTTCATTGCAGCTCTATTTACAATAGCCAGGACATGGAAGCAACCTAAGTGTCCATCAACAGATGAATGGATAAAGAAGATGTGGCACATATATACAGTGGAATATTACTCAGCCATAAAAAGAAACTAAATTGAGTTATTTGTAGTGAGGTGGATGGACCTAGAGTCTGTCATACTGAGTGAAGTAAGTCAGAAAGAGAAAAACAAATACCGTATGCTAACACATGTATATGGAATCTAAAAAAAAAAAAAAAAAAAAATGGTCATGAAAAACCTAGGGGCAAGACAGGAATAAAGACACAGACCTACTAGAGAATGGACTTGAGGATACGGGGAGGGGGAAGGGTAAGCTGGGACAAAGTGAGAGAGTGGCATGGACATATATACACTACCAAACATAAAATAGATAGCTAGTGGGAAGCGGCCGCATAGCACAGGGAGATCAGCTCGGTGCTTTGTGACCACCTATAGGGGTGGGATAGGGAGGGTGGGAGGGAGGGAGACACAAGAGGGAAGAGATATGGGGACATATGTATATGTATAACTGATTCACTTTGTTGTAAAGCAGAAACTAACACACCATTGTAAAGCAATTATACTGCAATAAAGATGTTTAAGAAAAAGAAAAAGATAAATTACATCCGCCAGATTCCCACCAGGGGTCTCCAAAGGGGTAACTCTATATATCTCCCTAAAAAATCTTGCTCCCAAAGGCCCGACTTCTTTCCCAGGATTTCCCTTTTCCCAGCATCCCAGGCTAAATTGGGAGTATGACAAGGAAGCGCAGAATAGACAAATCTCCTATGCAGGAAAATTCCAGATAATTTTTGTAGAAACTCTGCTCTCAAGGTGGTAGGGCTCAAATCTCTAACCCTTGAGTGTGGGCTGCACTTAATGACTCATTTCCAAAGAACATAGTTTGGAAAAGGGGAGAGAAAGAATAACTGCTATGGAAGAACGTGCAAACAGGACTTCAGCCAATTGATCAAGTGATGAATAATATTGGTAGCACATACCCTTGATACGATGGGCCATGAGAATGGCATTTCACCTCTGTGGTGTTCTTTCCAAAACGCTATAACTGTAATATAACCATGAGAAAAATATCAGACAAACCCAAATTGAGAAATATTCTACAAAACACCTGACCAGTTCCTCAAAACTGTCAAGGTCATTAGAACAGGAAAAGTCTGAGGAACTGTCACAGCCAAGAGGAGCCTAAGGAGTCATGATGACCAAAAGTAATGGGATCCTGGATGTGATCTTAGGACATAAAAAGAACACTAAATGGTTTTAGTGAAATCTGAATAAAGTGCAGAGTCTAGTTATAGTAATATATCAACATTGATTCTTTAGTTTTGATAAACGCACCATGGTAACATAAGATGCCACCAGGGGAAAGGAGATGAGGGGCTTATAAGAACCCTCTGTTCTAGCCTTGCAACTTTTCAATAAATCTAAAACTATTCTAAAATTAAAAGTTAATCTAAAATAAATATATAAAATCACTCCCATAACTACCCAAGGGTTCACCACATAAAAATCCACCAAGCTCATACAATTCAATATCAAAAAACAAACAACCCAATCAAAAAATAGGCAGAAGACCTAAATAGACATTTTCCCAAAGAAAATATACAGATGGCCAACAGGCACATGAAAAGATGCTCAACATCGCTAGTTATTAGAGAAATGCAAATAAAACCGCAGTGAAGTATCACCTTACACCGGTCAGAATGGTTATCATCAACAAGTCTAAAAATAATAAATGCTGGAGAGGGTGTGGAGACAAGGGAACCCTCCTACATTGTTGGTGGGAATATAAATTGGTGCAGCCACTATGGAAAACAGTATGGAGGTTCCTTAAAAAACCAAATATAGAGCTACCATATGACCCAGCAATCCCACTACGGGGTATATATCCAGAAAAAACAAAAACTCTAATTCAAAAAGATACAAGCACCCCAATGTTCATAGCAGCACTATTTATAATAACCAAGACATGGAAACAACCCAAGTGTCCATCAACAGACAATTGACTTAAGAAGATGTGGAATATATATACAATGGACTATTACTGAGCCGTAAAAAAGAATGAAAATTGCCATTTGCATGGATGGACCTAGAAAATATTATACTTAGTGAAGTAAGTCTGACAGAGAAAGACAAATATCATATGATATCTCTTATATGTGGACTCTAAAAAATAATACAAATGAATCTGTATACAAAGCAGAAACAGATTCACAGACATAGGAAACAAACTTATGGCTACCAAAGGGGAGAGAGAGGGAAGGAGGGACAAATTAGGGGTATGGAATTAACAGATACAAACTACTATACATAAAATAGATAAGCAACAAGAATTTACTGCATATAGCACAGGGAACTAAGTTCAATATCTTGCAACAACTTATTATGGATAATCTGAAAAAAATAACTGAATCTCTTTGCTGTACACCTGAAAGTAATTCAATATTATAAATCAACTATACTTCAGTAAAAAAACCCAAGAATTCACTGAGGAGTCCACATATAAGTGATATCATATAGTATTTGTCTTTCTTTGTCTCTTCCTGCTCTTGTTGCCTGGGACATTTTTGTACCCTGTGAAAAAGATGTCACCAAAAATTTTTTAAAATTATGCACATATTCATAGAGCAAGACTTCAAAAACAAGGCCAACTTTTTGCAGATCTATATTTCTATTTAGGATTTTTTCAAGGCAATATTTCCGACTTTAATATAAAAGAAGGGACACACTTCACTGGGGTGACCACTCAGGGAATAATCAAATGTGAAACAGTCTCAGGACGAAAGGCTTGTGTTTGAGGCTGCTGTGTTGTGGTGACGGAAGGACCAGTTTCTGCAGGGCGTCAGCAGTAGTCTGAAATACTTGTCTAGGAATTAAGTTTTTCAAGATATTTACATAACCAAAGCAATAGAAAATTTCCCCTGATTACTTTACAAAAACAATAATAGAGATATAAAACTAGAATGACGGTACATGCCAGTTGATGTGAGACCATCCCTGTTTATGCCTGTTGTCTTGACTTTATTAATACTGTCCTCTTTCCTCTCCAAAGTGATTCACTTTGCTAATAAATTATAGGATCAGTCTACCTAAAAAAGATTCCCAACATTGTTTGAAAAATAGTATAAGGGTTTTTGACTATGTCTTTGTTTTGTTTCAGTATTATAGACTGTGGGATCTGCAGGTTCACTCCCTGCCATGGCCTCTCCCGGGCCTGGTCCCGTCCAGGTCTCTCTCGCCTACCTTTGTCCCCAACGCCATCAGTCATGCTTGTTTGGGCCTAGATCCACCTGTCATATCTTGTTAAAAAAAAAAACCTCTTTCTTACAGCCTCTAAACAGGCTCAAATCCTAGCCCCCACCCCCATTCTAGAGCCCATGTCCTCCTTATCTATCATCTAATCTTTTCAAGTTTGTCTTCTCCAAAGCCCTCACTCCTGCTGAAATCTGCTCTGTCTGACTGCTCCCTGGGCACCGCAGTCGGTGATGTCCTAAGTGGGGAAGACCCTCCTGTTTTGCTCCGTCCACTCTCCCAGGTGAGCCCAGCCCTCCTCACAGTTCCAGAACCAGCCGTTCTCTGATGCCTCCCAGATCCATGTCTGCAGCCACGTGCTCCAGATGGCCTGCCGAGCACCTGCCGGGAGCACTTCAGGCTACATCACGCACCTCCTCCTCACCACCCGCTGCTGCCACTCCGTTCCCCAGCTCAGTGACCGTCCCAACCTGTCACCCGGGTCAAACGCCTGCTGGGGACTCTACACTCCCCGTTCTCCCTCACCCTCCACGTCCACATAATACAACTCCAGTCCGTTTCACCTTCGAAATTCTTCTCTGACCTCTACCCTCGTTTGCCCGACCCCATAATTCTCACATCGCCCCTGGTACAGCCTCCTAAGGACCACCTTCTGGCCTCGTCTTGCCCATGTCACATCCACACTCCACAAGGAGGGTAAGCGTGGGCCATCTGAAAGGCAAACCAACTCTCTTGCTCAGTGTTGAAACCTTCATCTACAAGAGAAAGTCCAGGGTCTTGAGTGGAACCCGAGGCCTCTCTTGCTTCTCACGTGCTGCATCCCTGCCTCAGATGTTACACCCTGGTAGCTGGAGGCCTCCACCAGCTGTCTCTCCACCTGGGCCTCCATTGTCTCTTCTGTCCATAAGCTTCACCCTGCAAACATTTCTCTTTTTAATTTATTAATTAATTTATTTCTTTTTGGCTGCGTTTGGTCTTTGTTGCTGCGCTCAGGCTTTCTCTAGTTGCGGCGAGCGGAGGCTGCTCTTTGTTGCTGTGCGCGGGCTTCTCACCGCGGTGGCTTCTCTTGTTGCAGAGCACAGGCTCTAGGCACGTGGGCTCAGTAGTTGTGGCTCGCGGGCTCTAGAGCGCAGGCTCAATAATTGCGGTGCACAGGCTTAGTTGCTCCACGGCATTTGGGATCTTCCCGGACCAGGGCTCGAACCCGTGTCCTCTGTATTGACAGGTGGATTCTTAACCACTGTACCACCAGGGAAGTCCCCCTGCAAACATTTCATCTGGCTAATTCTACTTATTAGATCCCTCTAGATAGCCTTGCTCACCTCTCCTCCACCTCAGCCCCCAGGCCCAGACTGTGTCAGGGACCCCTCCTTCCTGCTTCCAGAATATCTCCATCATGACAATTTACTTTTTCATTTACTCACCAACAACTCTTTCATGAACACTAGTCTGTGCAAGGCACAAGGGTCAGGGGGGAAGCCAGGTATCAGAGAGGTGTGTGGAGGCCCTGTGTGTCCCCTGGATGTATCCACCAGGAGGCCTTATCTCTTCACTGCCCATCTGCTCCACTGGGCTGTGAGTAGAAAGGACAAAATACTCTTAGTCTTCATTTTACTGCCGGGCCTGGCACAGGATCTGGCTATAACCTTTGATGGAAGAGTAGAATGAGAACTCAGACCTCCTGACATCAAACTTGCTATCCTGACTCTTTAGAACTAGAAAGAACCTTACAAATGTGGCCCACCCATCCCCACCACTTTCACAGATGAGAAACCAAAACCCAGCAGAGAAGAAAGTCAAGTGTCAAAACCAGGACTTCTGAGTCCAAAGTTCAGTACTTTTTCTTTCTAAATCATGCTGCCCCTAACTTGAGTGGAATAAAATGTGCTTTGTGGACCTTAGTAACATTTTACATATTAATATTCTCCATCACTTATTTTACAGTAACTTATTGATCATTCGTCTCCGTTCCTTCTTTTCTTTCTCTCTTTCATCCTTATAATCACTTTGACCCCAAAAGGATTTTAGACTGACATGCCTACCGTGAGACAGGCATTGTAATGGGTGCTGGGAGGCGAAAGAGATCAAGTTCCCTGCCCTCAGACGAGACAGCTGGACGGAAACAGTGCAGCCCGTGTAAATGCAGTCACTGAAGCAGGGGCCGGTGTAAATGCCATCATTGAAGTCCCCCTGGTTTGGATGGACCAGGAGAGGCTGCCCGGAGGTGGAGAGGTTTAAGCCTCATCTCAATAAAGTCAGTGGGCGTTTTCCAAGTATTTGGGGCACCAGGAAGGAAGGTGTTCCTAGCAGAGGCACCACAGGTATAAGGAACAGGGGCAGTAAACTTCATTCCTTACAATGATGTTGGCTATGCTTTTTAGACTTAAAATTTTTCTAACTTTATCAGTTATTACACCACATCTCACATTCTGCTAATGGTTTATGGTTTTCTTGATTCCCTTTCAAAAGAGTAATTGATTCAGCTCCTCCAATGTTGAATCCACTCCATTTGACAAATTGGATATAAGGTTCTAAACCCTCCGTGCATGCCGTGGTCACCAGCACTCCGCCTCGTTCCACAAGCCTGTGTTGATGACCATGTGCTGGGCACTGAGCCAGGTGCTGATGCAGAATCAAAGATGAAGATGAGGGCGCAGAGGATGCAAGGGGCTGGCCCGGTGAAGACGGGAGAGATCAGCACTCACCCACTAAAAAGCTCCTAAGAAAACTAACTTCAGCTGTTATTGTATTGGTTGAATTACTCTAAATTCCTTGAAGGCAGGAATCATGTCTGACAGTGCCTGGGAGTCACTCTGATGCTCCTCATGCACCCCTCTCCCCACGTCTATCACCAGGTCCTGCCCATTTTACCTGTAAGTATTTTTCAAATCCATTCATTTCTCTCCATCTTTATCACCACCTCTGAAACGGAGCAGGACCCTATGATCCTTCCCCCCAATGTCCTCCAGCCGCCTTTTGTCTGTAGAAAAACTTTAGTCAAAGAATAAATTTAATCAGAGAAGTGAGAAAATGCAGAAGCAAAGGAAAACAGTCAAACAAGACCAAATACAGTCAAGGACTTTAGTTCCTCCTCAAGGGCTATAGATTATATAGATTATATTAGATTATAATAGATTATATAATCTATTATATAGATTATTATATTCTGATAATATCCTGTGAGCTGTTTTGTAGTTACTGAAACCCCCAGCTGGTGAAAGAAGTTAGCTACATGATGACCAGACTGTAGCCATGACATAAGCTGCCACAATTCTGACAACTGGCCTCAAAGAAATGGGAACACACCGACCCTGGAACTAAAGATTAACTGCATTCAAAACAATCAAGATGATGCTGATCAGACCACCGCATGACCAACTTCAAGATGACTGTCAGAGCTGACCGTGCTGCTTCTGCATGTAACCCCTCCCTCCACCTAGACACCCTTGAAACTCTCCTTTAAAAGCTCTTGCCCGCTGATTGTCAGTGGGTAGTTGGCCTTTGGACATGAGTCCCCTTTTCCCCCAGTTGTCGGCCTCTGGAATAAAGCAAACTTTCCTTTCCACCAAACTTGCCTCTCAAGTATTAGCTTTTGAGTGGCGAGTAGCCAGACCCCAACTTTTGTAACACTTCCATATCGCCAGTCACCATTTTTCTCTCTTCTGGATTACTGCAGTCGTTTTCCTTGCATCATTTCTAATCCTTCTATAATACCCTCTAATCAATTGTCCACATGTCAGCCAGAAGAATCTTTGCAACCTGCAAGCCTAATCATGTTCAATTCTCACACATGTTCAAAGTCATTCTGTGCCTTCCAACTGCTCTTGGTAAAAAGACGTGGCCTGTCCCATCGCACTTCCAATGAGAGCAGAGACCTTGGATCAAGCCTTTAGAATTCTCTTTGTTCTCAGTAGTGGGGAAGGAGAAACTAATATGTCATTTGATGTCATTTGATGACTTAAATGCTTGGTCTGCCACAAATTAATACATCATATGTCATTCATTTAGCATCTAGAGACCTTTCCATATCAGCAAATACAGAGCTGTTTCTTTTTTCTTCATAACTGCATGGTATTCCATTATGCTTGCTGTTTCATAATTTCTTTAACCAGTCCCAATCCCACTTAAGATGTTCCCAATGCTGTAGGTACACATCTTATACATAGATCTTAGTTTGCTGTTCTTCATCTTCAAAATTATTTTAGCTCTTCCTATAGCATTCTTCCTATTCCTACATCTCCATACAAATTTTTGAATACATTTTTGAACCTCCCTGAAAAATTCTATTGTAATCTTGCTCAGAATTGCCATAATTGTATAGGTTATATGTAAAGAATGAAAAATGAGAACATGGAATATGATTCTGCACAGCCTAGCACCAGTGATTCTATGTGAACAATGACTTTTGCACAAGAAGCCAAAAAAAAGAAATTGCAAACTATAAGCATAACTCAAAAAAAGGAAAATATAGTTTTATTGAATTGGGGGGGTCCATGACATTATTTACTTATTAGAATGATGTCTACTGAGGAAGTCCTATGTGATAGGCACTGTGCCACATTGCTGGGATATAGACAATGTCTCTATATTCCAGTGTGTGGACACAACAATAGATATATAAATGTACACATACACACATATGCAAAAATACCAGATGGTGAGACTGCTAAGGTAAAGAAATAAACAGCCCTGGGTGCTGTTTTTGGTTGCGTTATTAGGGAGGCTCACCTAGAAAGAAATGTTTAAACTGAGCTTTGATGCCAGGAAGAATCCAGCTATGCAAAAACTGGAGGGGTGCACATTTCAGGCAGAGGGAACAGCCAGTGCAAAGGTCCCAGGGCAAGCATGAGATTAGCACCCCGATGGAAGCGAGAGCTGGCGTGCAGCTGCCGAGGGGAAGCGTGATGAAGCGGAGACAGAGGCAGGCTATGTGAAATCAGTCAGACAGGGAAAGACGAATACCTATGATCCCACTTATATGTGGAATCTAAAAAAAACAACAACAACAACAAAAAAAAACCAAGCTCACAGATACAGAGAACAGATTGATTGGTGGTTGCCAGAGGTCGGGATGGGAGTGGGGTGAAATGCGGGACGATGGTCAAAAGGTACAAACTTCCAGTTTATAAGATAAGTAAGTCCTGGGAATGTAATGTACGGCATGGTGACTATAGTTAATAATACTCTATTGCATATTTGAAAATTGTTAAGAGAGTAGATCTTAAAAATTTTCATCACAAGAAAAAAAATTATACCTATGTGAGGTAATGGATGTTAACCAAACTTATTTTGGTGATCATTGATTTAGAGAGAGCGAGAGAGAGAGAGTCATGTTGTACACCTTATACTTATGCAGTGCTCTCTGTCAATTATCTCTCAATAAAACGGAGTGGAAAATGAGGTACCTGCAGACACCAAAGTTCTTCTCCAGGGTCAGAGACTCTAATAAACAGGACCCTTTATATCTGACTCCCCAGGGAGGACCACAGGCTGCCCTGTGAATACAAAGATGCTTCACAACAGCGCAAGTCATCTTCGTCCTGAAGTTCATGGTTACCCAGGGCCTTTCTCCTCAGTCCACCTTTGCAATGTCCAGGCTGAACAAAAAGCAAAAGACTGACCAGTGGAACCTCACTCAAGGAACTCCTTTGAGGATTGTGCAGAGAAAGACTAAGAAATAAGGTCTCAACTAGAAGAGAGCAGGGGATCCAATTTCCCTTCTTTCACACCCAGATCTCAGAAATTCAGCAATGGACATCCGAGGAGACCCATCATGGCTCTAGCCTGAAATGTGAAATGGAATTTTCACATCCTACTCCTGGCTAGCTCCTGTTTATCCTTCTCAGGATGAAACCCAGCTCAGGCATCACCACCTCAGATGGTGTGGGTCATTGTTCCCATTTTCCTTCCCTCCCCCACCCCAGGCTAAGGCTCTGCACCCACCCCCTTTGCCATGTGACTTTGCCCCACCTCCTGCTAGAGGGGCAGAGTATACTTCACTCTGGGGTTGCTGGCCTTGACCATGAGCAGCTGTTCTAGCCAATGACTTCAGCCAGTGGGCAGAAGTGGTACGGAGACAGCTCCAAGTCAAGGCCTTGTATGTTTCCATCTCTCCTCTTGAGTTCCTGTCATTTGCCATGAGAACACGTCCTGGGGTAGCCACTGGGCTAAAGTGGATGAGAAACCTGGAGGAGACCCTCCTACCGACTTGCAGACAATGAGCGAAAAAAAATAACTATTGGCTATTGCAGGCCGAGTTTTGGGTGGTTCATATGCTGCTTTATGGCCTCTGTGAACTCTTCTAGCCCTCACATCCATCCACACACATCACTCCCTCCTCTGATCCACTTTCTCACCTCCCACACACATGTACGAAGGCATACATTCATCCACTGCATTGTAACAGCTGTATGCACGCCTGTCTGCTCTAAGAGCCAAGCACCTCTTACTTGTCAGCAGGAGCACAAGGTGTGGCTTAATAAGCTTCTGTTGAACTAAAGTGAATTTAAAAAAAGCTTATTGAATTTTGCATTACATTGCATTCTCCTTTTGTTCCATGTCATGTGTTTCTGATTCCTAATAAGTATACCAGCCCTTTATGAGTTGGCTGTGTTATTGGCAATGGGCTTGCCTATCATTCCTAGATGTTTAAGCCTTTATTCAGAGCACCTTCCAATCGAGCTTGAATTGGGGTCATCCCTAATTAGGATCAGATATCAGAATATTTCAATTTACTCCATAATTCCACTTTCTTCACAACCCACACAGTGTAAAACTGTTATAATACAGGGAAGCTGTATTTTGACTGTCAGTATTGTGTATTTATTAAGAACATGACTTGCCCTTTGCCAAATACAAGCTGTACAACCTCACCAGG
Source organism: Eubalaena glacialis (assembly GCF_028564815.1). Classification (NCBI taxonomy): domain Eukaryota; kingdom Metazoa; phylum Chordata; class Mammalia; order Artiodactyla; family Balaenidae; genus Eubalaena; species Eubalaena glacialis. The sequence goes on from NW_026871478.1 coordinate 46,283, forward strand.
CTTTTCACCTCTGAATACCTGGCTTGATACCATTTATCTTTTCTCCTTTTCCAAGTTATGATCCTTCCAAGTCCCAGTCCCAAGACATCCTCATTCTCATTCTCTTCCACATTTCTGTAGAGGAGGGAACGAATCTTTGTTCTCTTCCCACCTGAGGTTCATCGGCTGGGGCCCTGTAAACTAGACTGACAAAAGGTAGATTAACAAGAGAAAAGCAAACAGAGGTTTATTAACTCATACATCATGCATACACCCGGAAGCACTCAGTGACGAGCAACTCAAAGGGCTGGTTAGAACTTGGGCTTATACAGCAGCTTAACAAAAGAATAATACATTTGTAGAGAAGTGACAAGACAAAGGGAAGAGACTTTGAGCTTCTAGGAGTGGCAAGTTGTGGGAAGGTAAGTGTACGGGGAAACTAGTGGGAGATGAGGACTCGTTAGTAAGGTTTATTATCTGGGTTCCTCTGGTGCTGCTTCGGAGCTGATAAGCATCTAGAGCTGTCTCTGTATTAGGAATCATCCTGCCCTTTCTGGTAGAGGGGGGAAGGGCAGAGAGTTTCTCTTCTGTCTGCTCTTTCTTGGTTGCTTTTTCAGCACAAAATAATCCTCATGCCTCATGCGTGGCATATGGTGGAGTGGCCTATTCTGGACCTCATCACCTCCATCTTTATCCCTTCCCTTCTTCTGGAACTAGAAAATCCAGTCCTTTTCTGGCCCCCTCTCGCATGCACTCAACCTGCATCCTTCCCTATGGGTCATTGCCCTCTCCCCTCTTCCCCCAGCCCACATCCCAGTGCCCCCTTGCAGCTGCCTCTGCCAGTGGATGCCAGGCTTCCAGGTGTCTCCAGGAAGGGCAAAACTTAGCGGATACTGCTGCTTCTGAAGCTTGATTGTTTGGGGGCAGAGGAGGAGATGTGAAAAAGGGAAGAGAGCCGCTGTGAACAGGCAGTAGACAACGGTGGCAAAATGTTGGAAAGGAGAGCTACCCAGAGCTTCAAGAGGCTAGGCAGGAAGACAGGAGGCTCTTCCCTGAGGAAGTCAGGTTTAAGCTGAGAGACGAAGGACAAGGGGCAGTTTCCCAGGTAGAGAAAGGTGGGCACAGCATACCACTCAGCGAGAGGAGCAGTGCCAAGGTCCTGTGGCACGTGCCGGAAAAACCAAACAGAGAGCATGACATTATGTCTGGATTTCAGGAGAAAAAGAACCAGACAAGATTCACTTTTTTAAAGTGTGTATTAGAAAAATATTTAAATAACACTTTAAACTTAAACCATTACATTGAGGTTACAGGAAATAACCTCATGACAAAGATATTTATGCTTATATTATTTTTAAATATTTAATTTATAGAAAATATTAGTGTGGATGGTAAAAGAAAAAACTCATTCCTCTACTCATAACACTTCTGACGCCAAATGTGTGTGTTTGCCACATCAAGCAATTCTCCAGTTCTTGGCAGACACTGACAGAGTGTCCTGCAATGTAATCCAGTTCTGACACTACCCAGTTAGTACAGACCCCACAGGTTAAGGCTCAGTCCCACAAAACTGCCCCCACTTCAGACACCAGTTACAAGTCCATCCCTCCTGTACCTCTGATTTGCTGACTGTAAATTGGGAGTTCCCAAGACCCAAGTTCAATAACTTGCTAGAATGTGTCACAGACCTCAGGAGACACATTTATTATTATTGGTTTATTATAAAAAATGCAACTCAGGAAGAATTGCATGGGGCAAGGTATGGGAGGGGCTGAGGGACTTCTGTCCCCTCTCCAGGAGCCACACCCTCCCAGTAGACCAGTGTGTTCACCAATCCAGAAGCTCCCCAAACCCTGTCACTTAGGGTTTTTTATAGAGATTCCATTAGGTAGGTATGATTTGATTAAATCATGGGTCATTGGTGATTAACCCCAGCCCCTCTCCCCTCCCTGGAGGTAGGGGGTAGGAAGAAATGGGATTGGAAGTTTCAACCTTCTGATTACATGATTGGTTCCTCTGGTGACCAGCTCACAGCTGAAGCTACCTAGGACAGCCACGCCCCAACCAAGAGTCACCTAATTAGCAAAAAGACACTCATCACTTCTGAGATTCTAAGGGTCTTAGAAGCTCTATGTCAGAAACCAGGGATTAAGACCAAATATTATAACAAAAGATGTTCCCTTCACCCTTATAATTCAGATAATTACAAGGGCTTTAGGAGCTCTATGCCAGGAGCTGTGGGCAGAGATCAAATATATATTTCTTATTATATTACAGATGGTATGAATACATAGCAAAAAGCAAACTCATGATTGTACATAAATGACTGAAGTTTAGGAAACATAGTCTAATCATTAAATATCACTTACCACAGCATTTTTAAAATAAATTTTATTTTGAAATAATTTTAGATTTATATGAGTACAGTATTGTACAGGGCTTTCTTCCATATATCTCATCCAGTTTCATTTCCCCTGACATCATCTTACATGACTGTGGTACATTTGTCAAAACAAAGAAACTAACATTGGTATATGAATATTAACTCCACTCCACACTTTATTCACATTTCTCCAGTTTTTACATTAATGTTGCAGGATCCCATCCAGACCATCACATTGTATTTAGCCATCATGTCTCCTCGGTCTCCTCTGGTCTGTGGTGGGTTCTCAGTCTTTCCTTGCTTTTCATGACCTTGAACATCTTCAGGAGCACTGGCCAGTAAATGCATCCCAATCTGGGTTTGTCTGCTGTTTTCTAATTATTAGACTCTTCTGAGTTTTCAGAAAGAAATCACTTTTTAACACATTATTCTTCAGTAGCAAGAGAACAGTGAAAAGTTCTAACATCGCTACCACAAAGGGATTTTTTTTTTTATGGACTTTGCATTGCTGAGGATCAGAAAATGGCAACCCCCAATTTTTTATTCCACTTTGGCATAAAGATTATTTGGAGCTGAAGGCAATTGAGAAACAACAGATACAGGAGGAATTCTCTGCCCTCTCCTTTTCTGCCTAGAAACAGGACATGGCATTTCCCTTTGTGCCGGTGTCCTTCCTCCCCTCTCTTGTGCCAGGAAGAGGAGATGACCCTTATCACTGGAAGCAGGCTGACTTGAGTCTGCATAACAAATATTGCTAAATAACCCTAACCTTCCATTAGTTTCCCCCATATATTTACCCTCCCACAATTTACTAGCCCTAGAAGCCAAAGTGTTTTCCTTTGTCTTGTCACTTCTCCACAATTTATTGCCCTTTGTTAAAATGGTATGAAAGCTCCCAGGCTTAACCCGTTTTTAGGGTTTTCGCTTCCTTTCCGTGAGGATTCCCACATGCATATGAAATAAATCTTTTCTCCTGTTAATTTACCTTTTGTCAGTTTAATTTCCAGACCCTAATTACCGAACATAAGAGGGTAAAGAGAAAGGTTTTCTCCCTTACAGAATCCAATGCACCTTTAAGGAAAATCCTTCAGAGCTCACTGCTGATTTAATTACAACAATTGATACAATTTGGTGACTGTCATTAATTTTCATGCTATTGTTTTGTAATTTTTCTAAACAATAGTCACAATTGCTTGAAATAACTCAATCATATAAGAGGTCACTAAGTGTGTGATAAAAAAGTATAACTTATAAGTTCATTAGCAGCAGGCAAATTCTTACTGAACAATGACTAAAAGGAGAAAAATGTAAGTTCATTGAGGTTCATCCTTAACCTTATATCTAGGGAGCAGTGCTTTACTGTTTAGAGTTTATCTTCTATTCTTAAAGAAGAAACATATTTGTTTGTAAGGGGGGGGTCCATAAAAAATAGGGGCTTATTCTCTTTTCTTTCCATCTGAGGAGGGATAGAGAGCATGCAATATGGCCAGAGAATAGGGAGGACCTCCATCTCCCTCCCCCCGCCCCCATGCAGAACCTATAGGTCAATTATGAGAATGCTATTTTTATTCGAACTGGTAAGTATGAAGCAGTAGTTCTCAAGTTTCAGAGTGCATCAGGATCACCCGGAGTGCTTGTTAAAACGCAGATTGCTGGCCCACAACCGGAGTTTCTGATCCAATAGGTCCAGAGTGAGGTCTGGGACTTTGCATTTCTAATTTCAGTTGACCCTTAAACAACATGGGTTTGAAATGCATGAGTCCACCTATATGCGGATCTTTTTTTTTTTTTTTTTTAATTTATTTATTTATTTATTTATTTATTTATGGCTGTGTTGGGTCTTCGTTTCTGTGCGAGGGCTTTCTCTAGTTGTGGCAAGTGGGGGCCACTCTTCATCGCGGTGCGCAGGCCTCTCACTATCGCGGCCTCTCTTGTTGCGGAGCACAGGCTCCAGACATGCAGGCTCAGTAATTGTGGCTCACGGGCTCAGCTGCTCCGCGGCATGTGGGATCTTCCCAGACCAGGGCTCGAACCCGTGTCCCCTGCATTGGCAGGCAGATTCTCAACCACTGCGCCACCAGGGAAGCCCTATATGTGGATCTTTTTCACTAAGTGTGTACCATAGTGCTACATCATCTGAGGTTGGTTGAATGTGTGGATGGTTGAATTCGTGGATGCGGAACTCTCGATTTGGAGGGTGGACGGTAAAGTTATTTGGGGATTTTTTGACTCCTTGGAAGTCTGTGCCCCTAACCCCCACATTGTTCAAGCCTCAACTGTAGTTTCTGGTGCTGCTGAAGCTACTGGTCCCATCTAGGGACACACCTTGAGAAGCACCGGTATAGAAGAAAGGACTCTGCTAGGATGAAGCCACCTTCCTAATTAACTCTGGGGCCTGCTTCTACCCCATAGAATCTTGTGGTCTTTTCAGTCTGCTGATGTTTGATGCCCTGGACAGGTGCAGAGTGGAAAGCTACAAGCCATGTGCTCAGAGGCAAGGCCCACCCTTTGTACTCCTTTAGGTTCCTCCAAAAGCATAGAATCAGGGTGAGTTTCTCTGCTCTCTTTTCAAACCACAAGCTAGCAAAAAATCTTCTCATATACACTTGCAGAGTGCCTCAGCAGACAATAAACCGTTTTCACAATATAATCCAAGCCGGGAGGCATCTAGGACCGTTTTTCAGAAAGCCTCTTCTTCCTGAATGTTTATGTCTTTATATTGTCCTCACTTACTCTGTCCCTCTCTCCTGGTGAAAGTTGTTCATACAAAAATAGAGAGCACAAAGTACAAAGACTGCCAAAGGTATTGTATTTCACCCTCCTATCCTTGCAGATTGTCTTGTGGACTACCGATGAAGAAAAGCAAAAATATTCATGCCCTATGCTGAATAATTTCCTTCTAAACTCTATCCCACTTAGAAACAAAGACAAGGATTTTATACCCATAAGAGCAACAAAAATGAGAGACAATCTGAATAGCCAACATTTCTGGGAATATCTGCATAAATTGTGTACCTACAGCCACACAATGAAATGTTATGAAGTCATAAAATGGTATATACAAAGACTTTTAATGAAGTGGTCAAATGCTTATGAAATTGACTTAAACTAAAAAGCAGAATATGAAATTGCGTATACAGAGTGAGCTCAACCATGTAAAAAAAGGACCAAAGAAATACACTTATGTCAAAATGGTAACAATGGTTATTTTTTTTTAACATCTTTATTGGAGTATAATTGCTTTACAATGGTGTGTTAGTTTCTGCTTTATAACAAAGTGAATCAGTTATACATATACATATGTTCCCATATCTCTTCCCTCTTGCATCTCCCTCCCTCCCACCCTCCCTATCCCACCCCTCTAGGTGGTCACAAAGCACAGAGCTGATCTCCCTGTGCTATGTGGTTGCTTCCCACTAGCTACCAAACGTAAAATAGATAGCTAACAATGGTTATTTTTTGGTGGAGAGATCATGAGGATTTTCTTGTGCTTCTTTAAACCCTCTGTACTTTCTCTAGAAGAAGAGGTTTAAGTTTCACCCCCTGGAGGAACATGTACACAGAAATCATTTCTCTTTATATCCACTGATTCAAGAAATCCATTGATTCTCGGTCCCAACCTCCAAAGTTTTGGGACTCTCTGTTCACTAGCTGTACTTATGTGGTGGACCCTGGTCATGTTGTATAGCATCTTTGACTCCCTTTTTCCAGGGAGGAGCTAGGCGGGCCCCTGCAGCTCAGGCCTTTGATCTGGGCTCTCCTGTCAAGAGCAGAGTCCATTCAAAGTGAGACAGGCTGGGATCTGGGACCTGGGACTCTTTGCTGCAGTGCTTGCACCTAGACAAACATCTCCTCAAGCAACAGAATACAAAGAAACTATAAGCAACTAAAACTAACCACACGCATGCGTAGTAGCAGCAATTATGACCTGTAAGATACAAAAATGTCAAAACCCAACTGCCACTTCTGAGAGACAGGGAGCAAAAGCAGGGTCCTGCACATGCTCCTTGCACACAACACCACCAAGGGGGTGGGCAGACCACCAAAGCCACCCACTGACCTGCCCCTACCCTCACCCCATTTAAGGGACCAGCTTGCCCCCCCGCAGGGGAGAAAGCAGGGGCATCTCTTACTTATTCTCACTCCTTCCTGCTGCAGCACGAGTCCCAGTAAAACCTTGCCTGAAGCTCTCATCTGGCCTCTTACACTTTCTATTGATTAAAGAGTCCAAGAAGCCCGGTCAGCAACAAAAGGACAGCAACCTGAGGAAGCAGGTGCTACTTGGATTCTGACCAGAGAGGGCGACAGCGGAGGCATCTGACTTCGGGGGTGAGGGACTAAAGATACCAGTGGACAATGGTCAGACCATATATGAGAATGGAACTCTGACCCCCAGCCTCGGCAGCCACCCGCCAGGGAAGCCAAACCACAGAACAGTGAGGACTTGATCAAAACTGCCAGCTTCTTTCATTCTTGCCTCTGCTTCCAAGTCAGGACCATCCCAAGAAAGCCACGTGTGGTCCTCTAATCAGTCCCATCAGATGGCCCGCAGGCTCCAGTGAGGCTCACCTCAAGCTTCCCCACTCCCTGCCTGCCTCGGAGCCTTCGCCCAAACGCAAGTGATGGTGTGGACTCCCCGCTACAGCACACTCGTGCTGTGCTTCTGTTTGTTCTCCTGTGGGTGGCCGCCATGTATTTTCACCCAGGACACTGGTGAGGGACAGTGCCCAGTGATGGCTCTGTGAAGTACAATGCTGGCCCTGCAGCAAGATAGTGGCATCTTCCCTGGGACAGCCTATTGTGTGGCCAATGCCCTCTCCTCCCCGCCCCTCAGAGATTCTGTGAGTCACTTAATACTCAATAATAAGTTCCTTTTCTGCTTCCCTCAGCTAGAGGCAACCCTGGTGCTCACAGCCAAGAATGCTGACTGACAAAACCTAATGTCCCAAACTGTCTGCCTTTCGGGACAGGCATGTGACATTGCTGCAAGACGTGGGTGCTGCAGTGACAGCAGAGTGTGTGTACGGGAGAGGCCGCTGGCCCCCATGCCCTCTGCAGGCACCTTGCCAGCAAATGTGGCCTGAATTGCAACTGCCAGCAGCTGCACCTGTTTGCTTCAGGGATTTCTTTGGGACAGGCTGGAAGTGTCAGGGATTTTATGTCCCCAGGGAGCAGCCCTCAACCAATGGCTGACAGGAGTTGGTGAAAAAATACCCCAACCTGCTCCCCTCCTGCCATGGGACAGCTCTGAGGCGCTGTTCTGCACCCCAGCCCAGACTTCCTCAGGCTACGGAGCTGACTTGCCTCTTACTGGCTTCCTTCCCTGAGTCAGGCTCTCATTCCTACAGGGTTGCCTGGGGTCACCTCCCTTTGAACTGCTCCCACTCGGATTCTCATCTCAGGGTTTGCCTCCAGCGATGCCCAAATCTTCATGGATTTATGAATTTTCTAATTGCTTCTCCATGCCAATTCGAACCATTGCTAGGAGTTCCCCCTTGTTTTAAGTACTGGTGATGTTCAATAAGTATTATTAACTAATCAATCACTTCGTACATTTGAATTGTACCCAATTTTTTCAATATATAAGTGATCTCTTTGCAGCTGGAATTATTTCTCAACTCCTGAATGTAACCTTTTCTTTCTCTCACCACCAGAAGAAGCAGTCATATAAATAGTACTATTTAGGTCAGAGGTTACAAAGTCAGATATCTTCCTGGATCAGGCAGGTGATCTTTGTGTGTAGAGAGGAATGCGGATAGCAACAGGGAGGACAAAGCGTGGGCAGCCTAAGAAGTGTTCAAACACAAATTTTATAGAACTGCCTCGCTGGCTGGACTGAGTTTGGCCAATTGCTGCTAGATTGCAACCCATAGGCTTAGATATTTGGTACACAACACTTCTTTCTGTTTTCTTTGTTAGGTCTTCCCAAGGGCCATGTCTAAAAAGTATCTTATATCATAGCCTGGGCACTCAGTGCCCAATAAGGATTCATAGTACTTCTGGAACTGCAATTTTGAATCCACTTACCAACCTGATTTACTCTGAGAGTCAAAACGTTGTGCTGAATGTGTCTATTGTTATCTCCCAACCCACTGTCCCCCTTATAAATGACCCACACCAACCCCTTACACACAGGTGTTGCTGAGGGGGAGGCATAGGGTAACCAACCATTTTGATTTGGGGGACACTTTCAGTGTTAAAACCAGGAAAGTTCTGGGCAAACTGGGATGAAGTCTTCTTCCTAGATGTGGGCCTCAGCAGCAACATGTGTGCTACCTGCTGTGTGCTGTCTGCTGTGCTACCTGCCCCAGCCCAGCTGCGGTTACCCCAGCAGATTGCACCAGAGCAGACACTTGACCAAAAAGAAGCCAACCCCTATACTGGGCTGAGCCAATTAGAGTCTCTCTTTCTAGAATTGGAGAGAAATAGGAAATTAGAGGATGAGGGACCCTTCAACTGAGAGGTCAGGGAGATCCAGGGCCAAGGCAGTCCTACGGTACTTAAAAATGGGCTGGAATCATGAAGAAGCAGAGAGATAGGGCTCACATTTAAAAAAAAAAGCCCACAGCTAATACATCCTTAATGATGAAAGGCAGAAAGATTTCCCCCTAATATCAGGAATGACAGAAGATGTCTGTTCTTAACACTTTTATTCAACATTGTAATGGAGGTTCTAGCCAGGACAATTGGGCAAAGAAAAGAAATAAGAGGCATTCAGATTGGAAAAAAAGAAATTAAACTATCTCTATTCATAGATGACATGATCTTATACATAGAAAACCCCAAGGAGTCCACAAAACATCATTAGAATTAATACTAATGGTAAGATGGCTGTTTAGATATTTGGCCCATTTTTTAACCTGGATGTCTGTTTTCTTATTGTTGAGTTTTGAGAGTTCTTTCTTTGTATATTTTGGATAACAGTCCTTTATGAGATGTTTCTTTTGCAAATAATTTGTCACAATCTGTGGCTTATCTCCTCATTCTCTTGAGTGACTTTTGCAGAACAGAAGTTTTTAAGTTTTATGAAGTCCATCTTATCAGTTCTTTCATGGATTGTGACTATGGTGTTGTACATAAAGTCATTAATACAAGTTCAGCAAGGTAGCAAGATACAAGATCAATATACAAAAATCAGTTGTATTCTATACACTAAAATGAACTATCTGAAAATAAAATTCCATTTACAATAACATCAAAAAGAATAAAATACTCAAGAATAAATTTAATAAAATAACTGCAAGACTTGTACACTGAAAACTATAAAATATTATTGAAAGGAATCAAAAAAGACCTAATAAAAGGGAAAGATATTCCATGTTCATAAATTGGAAGACAATATTGTTAAGATAATAATATTCTCAAATTGATACAGAACTTCAAAGCAATCCTTATCAAAATCCCAGCTCGCTTCTTTACAGAAATTGACAAGCTAATTCTAAAATTCATATGGGATTGCAAGGACCCCACAATAGCCAAAACAATCTTAAAAATTAACAAAGTTGGAGAAATCACATTTCCCAATTTCAAAACTTACTGCAAACAATAGTAATAAAGGCAGAGTGATACTAGCATAAGAATAGATAAATAGATGAATGGAATAGAATTGAAGTTCAGATATGTACCTTCACATTATGTTCAATGGATTTTCTACAAGAGTGCTAAGACAATTCAGTGGGAAAGAATAGTGTTTTCAACAATGGTGCTGAGACAACTGGATATCCATATGCAAAAGAATGAAGTTGGAACCCTACCTCACACCATATACAAAAATTAACTCAAAATGGATCATGGAATTACATATAAGAGCTAAAACCATGAGAAGAAAACATATGAGTAAATCTTAATGACCTTAGATCATGCAATGGTTTCTTAGATATGATACCAAAAGCCCAAGTGAAAAACAAACAAAAAAATAAATTGGACTTCATAAAAATTAAAAAACTCCTTTTGTGCTTCAAAGGATAGCATCAAAAAAAATTTTTTAAGTGATGAGTAATCTATAGGATGAGGGAAAATATTTGCAAAGCATGAATCTATCTGATAAAGGACATGTCTCTAGGATATATGTAAAGAAATTTTACAACTCAATAATAAAAAGTCAAATAACTCAATTGAAAAAATAAACAAAGAGTCTGAATAGATAGTTCTCCAAAGAACATATACAACTGGCTAATAAGCACATGAAAAGACGCTCAAAATCACTGGTCACTAGGTAAATGCAAATAGAAACCACAATGAAATGACTAAAATACAAAAGACAGATAATAACAAATGCTGCCAAGAATATGGAGGAATAGAAACCCTCATACACTATTGGCAGGAATATAACATGGTGCAGCCACTTTGGAAAACAATCTAGAATTTCCTCAAAAAGTTAAACATAGAGTTATCATATGGCCCAACAAGTCCACTCCTAGGTTTATACCCAAAAGAAATTAAAACATATGTCGACACAAAAACTTATACACAAGTGTTTATAGAAGAATTATTCATAATAGCCAACAACTGAGAAAAAACCCAAAGGCCCATCAACTGGTGAATGGATAAACAAAACGTGGACTATCCATATAAGGGAATATTATTCAGCCACAGAAAGGACAAAGTACAGATACATGCTACAACATGGGTGAACCTTGAAAACATGCTAAGTGAAAGAAGCCAGTCATAAAAAGCCACATAGTATATGATTTCACTTAAATGAAGTATCCAGAATAGGCAAATCCATAGAGACATTCAGAATGTATATTCATGGTTGCCAGGGGCTGAAGGGAAGAGGGGGAATCAGGGGTAAATGCTAATGAGTACAGGTTTCTTTTTGCTATTCTTTTTTTCTTTTTAATTAATTAATTAATTTTTTTTTTTTGGTTGTGTTGGGTCTTTGTTTCTGTGCGAGGGCTTTCTCTAGTTGTGGCAAGCGGGGGCCACTCTTCATCGCGGTGCGCGGGCCTCTCACTATCGCGGCCTCTCTCGTTGCGGAGCACAGGCTCCAGACGCGCAGGCTCAGTAGTTGTGGCTCACAGGCCTAGTCGCTCCGCGGCATGTGGGATCTTCCCAGACCAGGGCTCGAACCCGCGTCCCCTGCATTAGCAGGCAGACTCCCAACCACTGCACCACCAGGGAAGCCCCAGGTTTCTTTTTGGATTGATGAATATTCTGAAATTAGATAGTAGTGATGGTTGTATAATTCTGCAAATATACTAAACCAACAAATTTCATCCTTTAAAAGGGTGAATTTTATGGTATGTGAATTTTACCTGCTTTAAAAATCAGCAGGAGAATGGGGCAGATCTGGATGAAAGAGAAGTGGAAGAGCATGTGGCCTGTGTGACTGGGCTCCTCTCCTGTGTGGCCAGGGTTCCTGGGGGTCTGGGAGACTGCATGGTGAATTCTTTCCAATAATACCCCTGTACCTGAACTACTTCAAATGAGCGTCTGTCGTTTGTCCCCCGCAGTTGCTGACTAACACAGGCAATTTTTCTGCCTGCATTCTAGCTGACCACCTGCGGTCATGTTGCACACCACCCCTGGGGAGCTCAGGGCTTTGGGGCTCAGGCTTAGGCCTGGTGAGGAAGCAGCCAAGTGTGCGAATCATCCCAGACAAGGAGACGACTTGTGAATTCAGGAAACATTCATGCAGGAGAGACATGACTGAGTCCAAAAGGATATTATCATCTTTATACCAATAAAGGATATTATTATCTTTCCTAAAGATTATGGTTTTCAAAAAGACAAATGCTCAGTTGAAGGCTTTCCCACATCTATTGGGTAAAAACCAAATTGGTGCTACACGTTCCCAATCAGTTTTGCCTTGAAATCCCAATGTTTTCTGTCTTCGGCATTAGGTCCTAACCATTAGTTATTTAGATGAATGTTTCTCTGATTTCCTGCTGTACAGCAAGGCTCTCTTGAATATGAATTTTGTTGCATGTCATTTCTTCAGGAAGAAACCTTTATTTGAAGATTCACTGTGTGACTCAGGACAAGATTCTTTTAAAAAATTTTTAAATGTTTGGCTTGCAGAAGTAACCTTCACCATCTGTAAAACAAATACTGAGAAAATTCCCCCCTGAGATCTTTTTGTTGAGGTCATTTAGTTTAGCGTGTCATTTGTGTTTGGGAGAAAATTGGTTTTATGCTAAAAAAATCATTCAGTACATTATGCCTTGATTGGGGGAGACAATGCCTAGTTTTGCGGGACTGATTTTACTCAAGCATATGCAATTTAATAGCTATATGAGTGTACAGCAGCAAGGAATAAACCCAGAGCTCCCTTCCTTTCCTTTTCTTTTTTTTTTTTTTTTTGGCCCACGTCGCACGGCTTGCAGGATCTTAGTTCCCCGACTAGGGATTGAACCTGGACCCTCGGCAGTGAAAGCGCTGTGTCCAAACCACTGGAACGCCAGGGAAGTCCCTATTTTTTTTTTAATTGTTCAAAATCTTACTAATATGAGCATGTGTCACCATAGAGGATATTTATGCGTTCCCAGTAGGGATGGATACTACCATATGTGAGACACGGGTTGGTTCTTTCCGCCCACCGGTGCCTCCTCAGTGGCCCCCAACCTTGCTCACCTACTTTCACAATTCAGGCGTCACCTCTTCTTAGAATTCCCTGTTCCCCAGCTGAATCACACACCTCTGAAATCCTATATTAAAGCCTGTCTTTTGGCACTCATCGCACTGTATTGCAAATCGTGAGAATGTGAGCTCCTTGAAGGCAAAAAGTATCCCTTTTTCTTCTCTGTGACACTGACAAGGAACATAGTTCCTAACACAGAGTAGATATTCCATTCATGATTGTTCAGTGAATGGATGGATGCATGATTTAGCTTGAAGATTTTTCTCTCTGCCACTCCCCAAAAATGTTTTATTATAGACAGTCCAGATGCAGGGGAGGAAAAATTTTCCTCTACCCTTCTAGGTTCTTTTGGCTGACCTATTAACTAAGTTGACATAAGACAATTTAACAGGAGAAAAACCAACTTGATTACACAGATATGGGAGTTCCATAAGAATATAAGACCCAAGGACAAGTTGGGCAGTTGAGGCTTATATGCCATCCTGAGCTAAGGAATGTGATAGGGGCTGGGGCTTCAAAGGGGAGGAGGGTCATTCACAGGACAAAAAGAAGAGAGGATGTTTGGTAATTAGATATTCACCCTGCATCCAGATAGGTCATTCAGATAAAAGTTATCTCTGGTAAGAGCCGCTTCCTCTGAGCTAGACTCCCTATCTAAATTTATAACAGGGAAGAACAAATCTGACTCCATATTGGATCCCTTTCTTGTACTTTAAACTTTGTATTTTATTGCTTTTGCAACAAGTTAATCACTAAAGGGTTGTTGCCTACCACTTAAAGTATACATAATGGCCCATCTGCAGGAACCCTGCCTCCCCTGCCTGAGTTTAAGCTAAAATACCTTTTTTAGCTTGCAGAAAACATCCTGACCAGGCCCACCTGTGAATGGTTGCAGGCAAGAAGAAATTAACACATCCCCTCCAGAGTCTGACTGGAACCAGGAAATATTTGCAACAACTTATCATCTTTTTTACTTTACCTCCTCAACACCCCCCCCCCCCACTTTGTTCTATAAAGGATACTAGCATCCAAATCTAGACAAGATAGTTCTTTGGGACACTAGCCCACCATCTTCTCCATCTGCTGGCCTTCCAAATAAAGTCACTATTCCTTGCCCCAACACCTCATTTCTTGATTGATTGGCCTGTCATGTGGGGAGCAGTATGAGCTTGGACTCCGTAACACATTCTTTTAGGTAATTAAGAGAGAGGTAAAAGTTCTTCTTGAGTCTGCTGGGTCATGACTGCCTTCGGCTCAAAATAATCCACCTGCCAAAGTACCATATTTTGGGATAATGTATTCTGTGCCCCTTCTTAGACAATCTATTTTCTGCTACTTGTTGTGTGCCCTATATGTACAGTGAAATCAGATCATATGTTCTCCATAATGAAGAACAGTGATTCCCAAAGAACAATGCATGTTCTGAAGCTGGTCCACAATAGATCATTTATTGATCAGCTGCACAATGGGAAAAATAAGGACATGTATTGAGTTTTCATGGAGGTAAAATGACACTTTTTTTTCTAAGATAAATAATTCTCTTCCTACTCTTTTGGTATTAAAATATTTTTCTTTTATGAACTGGTGAAGTAAATAGAAGGTAAGACCCATGGGCATGCATGTGCGCACACACACACACACACACACACACACACACACACACAATAGGTGAGATATACATAACAATACAGAACATTGATATATATACTACATATTTATATGTAATATGAATATGTATACTAATATATTTTAATATCTTGTATTGTTCAGAGTAATGACCAACTGCTTTTTGTACCAAGAAAGGCCCCAAGTTCAATGTCTTGAGGAGAGAGGAGTATTCCTCTCTCACACAACTGTGCCATGGTGAGTAGACCTGGTTGGTGGGGCAGCCTTTCTCATGCAGTCATTCAGGAACCCAGGGTCCTTCCATCTTGCTCCTCAGGTGGGATCTCCTTGTCTATGTGGTCAAACCTGGGTCACGGACACATCAAAGTAGAGAACTCCAGGCAGGCAGTCTGTCCTTGGGGTTGGAGAGGACTCAGAAGTTGCACACTCTCTTTCTGTTCATGTCTACTATTGGACAGGAATTTAGTATCAGAACCACAGCCAGCGGCACGAGGGGCTGAGAAATATACTCTTTCACTCGGCAACTTTGCAACCAGCTCAGACTCTGCTGCTGTGGAAAAAGGAGAAACCGACCATGGTTGACAGGCTCCATCAGTATGAGCAAGTAAGAGCTACAAAATGCTTGAATTTTCCCTGGTGCCAAAAGGGAAAGAAAACTCCCTCCCTCTCTTTTTCTTAGAGCATTCCCTTTAGGAAACTGGTCATGGTAAATCCTTTCTCTGTCTCTTTGAGATGTGGGTATATTTTTTAGGAAGCTGAGTAAAACTCATGCCAGTTTTGCAGGCCAGGGGTGTCTTTCTCTGAGGCCTTAGAGCCAAATCTTTGAAATGTGAACATCAGGAAGGATGGTATCCTGTCTCCTGTTCCTGTGGGAATCCAGCCTTGGTGCTAACTCCAAATTGTAACTTCCTGCTTGTCAGAAAGATCTGGGTAGTTTTATTTTTATTTATTTTTTCCCTTGGACAAAGACAGTTCACATGTATGTAATGGACTGTATCTGCCTGGCTATACAAAGGGGAGGGATTTCTCTCCATCTCTGCAATCTCTTTAGTGGACGACCTGGAATGTACACCACAGTCTTGTTCAACTCTTGTTCAGTAATGAAACTGTTTCGTTCTTTTCTATCATTTGTGGAGAGGATGTTTCTGGGTTGGCAGGAGATCTTATTTATAATTATTTCCCCAACTCCACCATATAACTGTATTTGGTAAAATAAGCGTTGTCAGTCCCCTGTCACTTCCTCAAACTGCACTGGCCCTTTATCCCTGGAGCATGGGGACCCTCAATGTAGGTCCACGCTTTCCTTGACTTCATGCTGTAGGGGAGGAAAAAAATCTTTCCTTCTACCCTCCTAATTTCTCAGCTGGGGCCCCTGTACCAAAAGACGTATTAATGAGAGAAAGGCATGCAAGTTGATTTCATATAAGTTTTACATGATACAGGAGCCTCCGTAAGGGAATGAAGATCTGAAGGAGCAGTTTTACCTGAGTTTTTATGCCAGGTTTGATGAGAGTGGGGACTTGTGGGGAAACACAGTAGGACAGAAGGGTATGAGGTAAGCTTGGGAAACTGGAAGAAGCAGCAAGGCCTGTTTGTTCAGATTCCTCAGCACCCCGTTCCTCTGGGTATAGCGAAGGCACCTCTCACGGGAAAGTCTTATGACTGGCTTCAGGGGAAGACCAGAAATCCTTCCTGCACCTGCCATTGCTCAAATTCCTCCAGCATGAAATATTCAGTATGCTAAGGTGCCATATTTGGGGGGTAGTATGTCCTGAACTCCATCCGTGTGTGAATTATAATTATATATATATATTTTGTTGTTGTTGTTGTTTGCTTTCATTTTTTTTTAAATTCAATCCAGCCCCACAGCTACTCCCATCATTTCTTCAGAAGCTCCCCAAGTCCCAGCTCTAGTTCCCTGGGCAGATCCTTAGCTTCATGTCCACTTCCAGAATCTATTCCTACCATGGCAGAACCCTAGCCTTTGTAGCCGCAGCCCCTGAAATGCCAGGAGGGTGGCTGGCCTTGGCCAAGCCTGCTGCACTCTGGTCCCCGCACCCAGGCCTGGTGTACAAGAAACACATGCTTGCATACAATGACGATAAACTCATCATCACGTGATTACAGTAGTTTATTACATGACCTATGACCGATACCAAAATATGGCACCGGCGACATAGCAAGAATGCGAACTCAGAACTAGGTGATATCACTAGGTGACGTAGCTTCCCTAAGAGAATATTTGCAACCATATAAATGAATTGTGTTAAGGTTCCAAGGTTTGCTGGGGGTACAAGAGTTTTAAAACACCCTGGTCTGGATCTTCCTATGGTGTGGCCCTGGACCTCTGACCATTTCTACCTTCACCTCAAGCCTGTCTCCCATGAGGAGACCCTGGGGCTGCCCTCACCCACTGCTCCCTTCTTACCAAAACCTGTGTCTTTAGGCTTGATTCAGGCAAATGTAATTTGCATCCTAGCTCTGTGTCTGAGGTTTTGTTTTCACAGGCCCTGCATTATCAGGGTGGGCCCTAAATGCAATCATTAGTATCCCTATCAGAAGGAGACAAGAGGGAGTCTGGGCACACAGAGAAGGTGACGTGAAGGTAGAGCAGAGAGAGATTTGAAGATGCTGGCCTTGAAGATTGGAGTGAGGTGGCCACAGGCCAAGGAATGCCTGCAGCCCCCAGAAACAAGGAATGGATTCTCCCCTAGAGTCCCAAGAGGGAGCACAGCCCTGCCAGCACCTTGATTTCTGTCCAGTCATACTGATTTTGGGCTTCTGGGCTCCAGAACTATGCGAGAATACATTTCTGTTGTTTTAAGCTAGCAAGTATGTGGTAATTTGTTATAGCAGCCACTGGAAAATCAGATTGTCTAAATCAATGTTCTTATAGCTGCACAATAAAATACTTTTTAACCCATGACAAATGGTCATGAGGAAGTATGCTTGTTGATGTGGAAAATGTTTACTCATATATTAAGAAGAAAGTGCCGCCTACAAAACAGCGTGCTTGATTTTGGCATACATACAGTCAATCCTCGGTATTTGAAGATTCCCTATTTGTGAATTTGCCTGCTTGCTAAAATTGATTTGTAACTTCCAAATCAAAGTCATTTTCAGACATGCATGGGGAGGCCAAAAATTTGAGTCATCTGATGTGCACGTTCCCAGCTGAGAGCAGACAAGATGACACTCTGCCTTCTTGTTTCAGCTCCCATACTATAGGCAAGTGTCCTTTTGCTGTCTATTTAGTGCCACGTTTTCTATACTTTTGTGCTCTTTGTTGGTGATTCCACTGTTTAAAATGGAGCCCAAATATAGTGTTGAAGTGCTGACTAGTGTTCCTAAGTGCAAGAAGGCTGTGATGTGTCTTATGGAGAAAATATGTGTGTTAGATAAGCTTCATTCGGGCAGTTATATTCCTGTTGGCCATGAGTTCAATGTTAGTGAACCAACTATATACATTAAATAAGTGATCGTTAAACAGAAACATACATAAAACAAGGTTATGTGTTTATCCGCTGGTGAAAATGTGGTGATCAAAGGCTCCCTGGAACCTAACCCTGTATTTCCTTTAGGAGCAATGGTTCAGTATTCTAGAATTCAGTGTTGGTGGTTACTTTGTAGAACATAACTACTGTGAATAATAAGAATCAACTGAACAGTACATCCACTGAAATGAATTTTATATGATGTATGCATATACACAAATGCATGGAAAAATATGAAAGAATATGCACAGGCATACAAACAGTTATACAAACAGGTAATGAATAGAATTATGGTCTTTTAAATTTTCATATTTTTGCCAACCTGCATTTTCTAGTTTTTTTCATAATAACTATGTATTACATGAATTGTAATTATTAAAGTGGATTTGGTGCATCTTCAAACAGAAAATGAATTCATCATATTCAGGTATTTGATCATTTTCATTGTATAATAAAGATGAAAGAATACGGGAATAAGAAGGGTTTTTTTTGGTTTTGGGTTTTTTTTTTTTAACGTCAGAATAGTACTTTCAAAGGTAGTAGGCTGTTTCCAACCTTTAATCCACTTCACTGTTGCTTCCCTTTACTTTCACCCCGGATCTTCATTGTACGAGCATATCTGGAGGTTTATCATTAACCACTTAAAGTTGATTAAAACTGAACCTATGATTAAAAACCAAAACCACATTCTTAACAGGTGAGTGGATAAACAAACTCTGGTACTTCCAGATAATAAATCAAGCCATGAAAAGACCTGGAGGACACATAAATGCATATTACTAAGTTTTAAGCCTATCTGAAAAGGCTACATCCTGTATGATTCCAACTTGATGACATTCTGGAAAAGACAAAACTATAGAGACAGTAAAAAGATCCATGGTGGGGCTTCCCTGGTGGCGCAGTGGTTGAGAGTCTGCCTGCCAATGCAGGGGACACGGGTTCGAGCCCTGGTCTGGGAAGATCCCACGCGCCGCGGAGCGGCTGGGCCCGTGAGCCACAATTACTGAGCCTGCGCTCCGCAACGGGAGAGGCCGCGATGGTGAGAGGCCCGCGCGCCGCGTTGAGGAGTGGCCCCCGCTTGCCACGGCTGGAGAGGGCCCTCGCACAGAGACGAAGACCCAACGCAGCCATAGATAAATAAATAAATAAATAAATAAATAAACTGTTAAAAAAAAAAAAGATCTGTGGTGGCCAGGGGCTTGGAGGGAGGGAAGGATGAATAAGCAGAGCACGGAGGATTTTTAGGGCAGTGAAACTACTCTGAATGATACTATAATGGTGGATACATGTCGTTACATGTTTGTCAAAACTCAGGGAATATAGAACAACAAGGATGAACTCTAATGAAACTATGGACTTTAGCTGATAATACCGTATCAACACTGGCGCATCAATTACAACAAAGGTACCACATTAACACAAGATGTTAATGATAGGGAACTGGGAGTGGGGAGGGTTATAGGAACTCTCTGTAGTTTACACTCAATTTTCCTATAAATCTAAAACTCCTACAAAAACAAACAAACAAAAAAACAGTCTATTAAGACCAGAACAAAACAACTCGTTCAGTTTCTTTTGGAAATTGTAAAGAAATGTGTTGCCTTGTACAGGACAAAAAGCCTTGGCTACTAAGTTTGCCAGTTAAGGGCTTCCCTGTTGGCACAGTGGTTGAGAATCCGCCTGCCAATGCAGGGGACACGGATTCGAGCTCTGGTCTGGGAAGATACCACATGCCACGGAGCAACTAAGCCTGTGCACCACAACTACTGAGCCTGTGGTCTAGAGCCTGTGGGCCACAACTACTAAAGCCTGCGTGCCACAACTACTGAAGCCCACACACGCCTAGAGCCCGTGCTCCACAACAAGAGAAGCCACCACAATGAGACGCCCACACACCGCAACAAAGAGTAGCCCCTGCTCGCCACAACTAAAGAAAGCCCGAGCCAAGCAACGAAGACCCAATGCAGCCAAAAATAAATAAATAAATTTATTTTTTAAAAGTTTGCCAGTTAAGGACAACAACATAAACTTCACGATATTGTTTCTCTATCTCTGTGGCCAATTCCTTTTCCAGATTGAATACTGGCAGTGACAACTTTGTTTATTTATTCCACATTTATGAGATTTTAAAAAATATTTTGTTTTTATTTTATTCTTCTTAAAATCAATGTGATTTTCTTTGCCTCAAATAGCATTACCATGCCATTTTTTTTCTAAACTAAGATCTCATTGTGCTTACTTTTTTTTTTTAGAATTTTATTTTATTTTATTTTTTATACAGCAGGTTCTTATTAGTTATCTGTTTTATACATACTAGTGTATATATGTCAATCCCAATCTCCCGGTTCATCCCACCTGCCCCCTCCACCCCCGTTTCCCCCCTTGGTGTCCATACATTTGTTCTCTACATCTGTGTCTCTATTTCTGCCTTGCAAACCGGTTCATCTGTATCATTTTTCTAGATTCCACATATATGCATTAATATACGATATTTGTTTTACTCTTTCTGACTTACTTCACTCTGTGTGACAGTCTCTAGGTCCATCCACAACTCTACAAATGACCCAATTTCGTTCCTTTTTATGGCTGAGTAATATTCCATTGTATATATGTACTACATCTTCTCCATCCATTTGTCTGTCGATGGGCATTTAGGTTGCTTCCATGACCTGCTATTGTAAATAATGCTGCAATGAACATTGGGCTGCATGTGTGTTTTTTTGTTTTTTTTAGTATCTTTACTGGAGTATAATTGCTTTACATTGTTGTGTTAGTCTCTGCTATATAACAAAGTCAATCAGCTATACATATAAACATATCCCCATATCCCCTCCGTCTTGCATCTCCCTCCCACCCTCCCTATCCCACCCCTCTAGGTGGTCAAAAAGCACCGAGCTGTTCTCCCTGTGCTTTGCAGTTGCTTCCCACTAGCTATTTTACATTTGGTAGTGTATGTATGTCAATGCCACTCTCTCACTTCATCCCAGCTTACCCTTCCCCCTCCCCATGTCCTCAAGTCCATTCCTTACGTCTGCATCTTTATTCCTGTCCTGTCCCTAGTTTCTTCAGAACCATTTTTTCTTTTTTTAGATTCCATATATATGTGTTAGCATACAGTATTTGTTTTTCTCTTTCTGACTTACTTCACTTTGTATGACAGAATCTAGGTGCATCCACCTCACTACAAATAACTCAATTTCATTCTTTTTATGGCTGAGTAATATTCCATTGTATATATGTGCCACATCTTCTTTATCCATTCATCTGTTGATGGACACTTAGGTTGCTTCCATGTCCTGGCTATTGTAAATAGTGCTGCAATGAACATTGTGGGACATGACTCTTTTTGAATTATGGTTTTCTCAGGGTATATGCACAGTAGTGGGATTACTGGGTCATATGGTAGTTCTATTTTTAGTTTTTTTAAGGAACCTCCATACTGTTCTCTATAGTGGCTGTATCAATTTACATTCCCACCAACAGTGCAAGAGGGTTCCCTTTTCTCCAACCCTCTCCAACATTTGTTGTTTGTAGATTTTCTGATGATGCCCATTCTAACCAGTGTGAGGTGATACCTCATTGTAGTTTTGATTTGCATTTCTCTAATAATTAGTGATGTTTAGCAGCTTTTCATGTGCCTCCTTAGCAGCTTTTCATGTGCCTCCATCTGTATGTCTTCTTTGGAGAAATGTCTCTTTAGGTCTTCTGCCCATTTTTTGATTGGGTTGTTTATTTTTTTAATATTGAGCTGCATGAGCTGTTTATATGTTTTGGAGATTAATCCTTTGTCCATTGATTCGTTTGCAAATATTTTCTCCCATTCTTAGGGTTGTCTTTTCGTCTTGTTTATAGTTTCCTTTGCTGTGGAAAAGCTTTTGAGTTTAATTAGGTCCCATTTGTTTATTTCTGTTTTTATTTCCATTACTCTAGGAGGTGGATCAGAAAAGATCTTGCTGTGATTTATGTCAAAGAGAGTTCTTCCTATGTTTTCCTCTAAGAGTTTTATAGTGTCTGGTCTTACATTTAGGTCTTTAATCCATTTTGAGTTTATTTTTGTGTATGGTGCTAGGGAGTGTTCTAATTTCATCTTTTACATGTAGCTGTCCAGTTTTCCCAGCACCACTTATTGAAGAGACTGTCTTTTCTCCATTGTATATCCTTGCCTCCTTTGTCATAGATTAGTTGACCATAGGTGCATGGGTTTATCTCTGGGTTTTCTATACTGTTCCATTGATCTATATTTCTGTTTTTGTGCCAGTACCATATTGTCTTGATTACTGTAGCTTTGTAGTATAGTCTGAAGTCAGGGAGTCTGTCCTCCAGCTCCATTTTTTTCCCCTCAAGATTGCTTTGGCTATTCACGGTCTTTTGTGTCTCTATAAAAATTTTAAGATTTTTTGTTCTAGTTCTGTAAAAAATGCCATTGGTAATTTGATAGGGATTGCACTGAATCTGTAGATTGCTTTGGGTAGTATAGTCATTTTCACAATATTGATTCTTCCAATGCAAGAACATGTTTTATCTCTCTGTTTGTGTCATCTTTGATTTCTTTCATCAGTGTCTTATAGATTTCTGAGTACAGGTCTTTTACCTCTTTAGGTAGGTTTATTCCTAGGTATTTTATTCTCTTTGTTGCAATGGTGAATGGGATTGTTTCCTTAATTTCTCTTTCTGATCTTTCGTTGTTAGTGTATAGGAATGCAAGAGATTTTTGTGCATTAATTTTGTATCCAGCAACTTTACCAAATTCACTAGTTAGTTCTAGTAGTTTTCTGGTGGCATCTTTAGGATTATCTATGTATAGTATCATGTCATCTGAAAACAGTGACAGTTTTACTTCTTCTTTTCCAATTTGTATTCCTTTTTTTCTTTTACATCTCTGATTGCCATGGCTAGGACTTCCAGAACTATGTTGGATAATAGTGGTGAGAGTGGACATCCTTTTCTTGTTCCTGATCTTAGAGGAAATACTTTCAGTTTTTCACCATTGAAAATGATGTTTGCTGTGGGTTTTGTCATATATGGCCTTTATTATGTTGAGATAGGTTCCCTCTATGCCCACTTTCTAGAGAGTTTTTATCATAAATTGGTGTTGAATTTTGTCAAAAGATTTTTCTGCATCTATTGAGATGGTCATATGGTTTTTATTCTTCAATTTGTTAATATGGTGTATCACATTGATTGATTTGCGTATATTGAAGAATCCTTGCATCCCAGGGATTAATCCCACTTGATTATGGTGTATGATCCTTTAATGTGTCATTGGATTCTCTTTGCTAGTATTTTGTTGAGGGTATTTGCATCTATATTCATCAATGATATTGGTCTGTAATTTTCTTTTTTTGTAGTATCTTTGTCTGGTTTTGGCATCAGGGTGATTTTGGCCTTGTAGAATGAGTTTGGGAGTGTTCCCTCCTCTGCAATTTTTTGGAAGAGTTTGAGAAGGATGGGTGTTAGCTCTTCTCTAAATGTTTGACGGAATTCACCTGTGAAGCCATCTGGTCCTGGACTTTTATTTGTTGGAAGATTTTTAATCACAGTTTCAATTTCATAACTTGTGTTTGGTCTGTTCATATTTTCTATTTCTTCCTGGTTCAGTCTTGGAAGGTTATACCTTTCTAAGAATTTGTCCATTTCTTCCAGGTTGTCCATTTTGCTGGCATAGAGTTGCTTGTAGTAGTCTCTTAGGATGCTTTGTATTTCTGTGGTGTCTGTTGTAACTTCTCCTTTTTCATTTCTAATTTTATTGATTTGAGTCCTCTCCCTCTTTTTCTTGATAAGTCTGGCTAATGGTTTATCAATTTTGTTTATCTTCTCAAAGAACCAGCTTTTAGTTTTATTGATCTTTGCTATGGTT
Source organism: Eubalaena glacialis (assembly GCF_028564815.1). Classification (NCBI taxonomy): domain Eukaryota; kingdom Metazoa; phylum Chordata; class Mammalia; order Artiodactyla; family Balaenidae; genus Eubalaena; species Eubalaena glacialis. The sequence goes on from NW_026871478.1 coordinate 70,204, forward strand.
TTCTTTGTTTCTATTTCATTTATTTCCGCTCTGATCTTTATGATTTCTTTCCTTCTACTAACTTTGGGTTTTGTTTGTTCTTCTTTCTCTACTTCCTTTAGGTGTAAGGTTAGATTGTTTTTTTGAGATTTTTCTTGTTTCTTTAGGTAGGCTTGTATTGCTATAAACTTCCGTCTTAGAACTGCTTTTGCTGCATCCCATAGGTTTTTGGATCGTCATGTTTTCATTGTAATTTGTCTCTAAGTACTTTTTGATTTCCTCTTTGATTTCTTCAGTGATCTTTTGGTTATTTAGTAATGTATTGTTTAGCCTCCATATGTTTGTGTTTTTTACATTTTTTCCCTGTAATTTGTTTCTAATCTCATAGCGTTGTGGTGGGAAAAGATGCTTGATATGATTTCAATTTCTTAAATTTACCTAGGCTTGATTTGTGACCCAAGATGTGATCTATCCTGGAGAATGTTCCATGTGCACTTGAGAAGAAAGTGTAATCTGCTGTTTTTGGATGGAATGTCCTATAAATATCAATTAAATCTATCTGGTCTATTGTGTCATTTAAAGCTTGTGTTTCTTTATGAATTTTCTGTCTGGATGATCTGTCCATTGGTGTAAGTGAGGTGTTAAAGACCCTCACTATTATTGTGTTATTGTCAATTTCCTCATTTATAGCTGTGAGCATTTGCCTTATGTATTGAGGTGATCCTATGTTGGGTGCATATATATTTATAATTGTTATATCTTCTTCTTGGATTGATCCCTTGATCATTATGTAGTGTCCTTCCTTGTCTCTTGTTAAAGTCTATTTTATCTGATATAAGTGTTGTTACTCAAGCTTTCTTTTGATTTCCATTTGCATGGAATATCTTTTTCTTTCCCCTCACTTTCAGTCTGTATGTTTCCCTAGGTCTGAAGTGGGTCTCTTTTAGACAGCATATATGTGGGTCTTGCTTTTGTATCCGTTCAGCGAGCCTGTGTCTTTTGGTTGGAGCATTCAAGCCATTCACATTTAAGGTAATTATCAATATGTATGTTCCTATTACCATTTTCTTAATTGTTATGGGTTTGTTTTCGTAGGTCTTTTTCTTCTCTTGTGTTTCCCACTTAGGGAAGTTCCTTTAGCATTTGTGGTAGAGCTGGTTTTGTGGTGCTGAATTCTCTTAGCTTTTGCATCTGTGTAAGGCTTTTGATTTCTCCGCCAAATCTAAATGAGATACTTGCCAGGTAGAATAGTCTTGGTTGTAGGTTCTTCCCTTTCATCACTTTAAATATATAGTGCCACTCTCTTCTGGCTTGTAGAGTTTCTGCTGAGAAATCAGCTGTTAACATTATGGGAATTCCCTTGTATGTTATTGGTCGTTTTTCCCTTGTTGCTTTTAATAATTTTTCTTTGTCTTTAATTTTTGTCAGTTTGATTACTATGTGTCTCAGTGTGTTTCTCCTTGAGTTTATCCTGCCTGGGCCTCTCTGTGCTTCCTGGACTTGGGTGGCTCTTTCCTTTCCCATGTTATGGAAGTTTTCAACTATAATCTCTTCAAATATTTGCTCGGGTCTTTTCTCTCTCTCCTCCTTCTGGGACTCCTATAATGTGAATGTTGGTGCATTTAATGTTGTCCCAGAAGTCTCTTAAGCTGTCTTAATTTCTTTTCATTCTTTTTTCTTTATTCTGTTCTGCAGCAGTTAATTCCACCATTCTGTCTTCCAGGTCACTTACCTGTTCTTCTGCCTCAGTTATTCTGCTATTGATTCCTTCCAGTGTATTTTTCATTTCAGTTATTGTATTGTTCATCTCTGTTTGTTTGTTCATTAATTCTTCTATGTGTTTGTTCTTTAACTCTTCTAGGACTTTGTTAAAGTCCTTTGTTAAAGATTTCTTGCATCTTCTCGATCTTTCCTCCATTCTTTTTCCGAGGTCCTGGATCATCTTCACTATTATTATTCTAAATTCTTTTTCTGGGAGGTTGCCTAGCTCCACTTCATTTATTTGTTTTTCTGGGGTTTTATCTTGTTCCTTCATCTGGTACATAGTCCTCTGCCTTTTCATTTTGTCTGTCTTTCTGTTAATGTGGTTTTCGTTTCATAGGCTGCAGGATTGTAGCTCTTCTTCCTTCTCTCATTGTGGTTACTTTTTTTCTCAGTCGCCTAAAAGGCATTTTTAACTCTTCATCCAGTTATGATTTACAGGTATTTATAATATTATAAATATGATGGGATTTTTTAAAAAAACTATTGCATCAGTAAACATTGTAACAATAATGCAAATCAAAAACAGGGGAAAAAACCTCGGACTTTCAGGGTAAACCCTGTCCATTTTCATTTTTCCCTCTTATAAAGGCACTATATATTGAAATCATTGGATAAATACAATGTTGTATTTTCTTTACAATAATGTATATGTATTTTTCATAGTTTTATATAGTTTGACAACTAAAATTTTAAAGGAAACATATTTCAAGTTAAAATAACACGATTAATTATTATTAAACATGGTTTGTTTTTAATTTTTTATATTGTAAGTAAAATGTATAGAAAAGTGTTCATGCATATAACTTTTTATTTTTTAAAAAAGATATTATTTTAGAATAAATTTTCAAGGAAAAGATCACTGATTTTTTAATTTTTTGACACTGCAGGTCAGAAATTAATTTATACCCAGACAGTGTGTTATCTTGAGGCACATTTTTCTTTAATACAGTTTGGACTTTATGCATCTCATTAGGTAAAATTATAGAGTGATTCATATCAAAATAATACTGAGATATATCAGTGATTCAAGTGTAAAAACTAAAACCCATAAAGGAATAAAAGTAAACATTAAGAATATGTTTACAATCTTGGAGAGAAGACCCATTTAAGCCTGCAGCAAATAAATAAGTAAAACAATTAACAGATTTGATTAAGTGAAAATTAAAATCCTTTGCAGAGCTAAGGAAAAAAATGCAAGTTGAAAAAATATGTTTGCAACGCATATGACAGCCTAATTTCCTTAGTATAAAGAGTGCTCATAAATCAATAAACAAGGACAAACAGCCCCATAGGAAATTGGGCAAAGGACCAGAAAAAGTAAGAATAAAAGTGACCAAAAAACATATATGAAGATACTCAATTTCTTTCATCACTAAAGAAATGCAAATTAAATCAATGAGATTATTTATATTTATCTGATTGACAGAGATAAGGTTTGGTTATGCTCAGGGTTCCTATGTAAAATGGCACCGTTTCTTAGAATACACATTCTCTGACAAATATCATAGCTTGAATTTCCCAGAAAGCACAGCCTGGAGGCAAATGCTTACACGCTGCCAATTAATCCCAGGAAGCAGGAGAGGAGCTTAATGAACAGGGAAGGAGCAAGACCAGGAAGGAGAGTGAATTAAAGAAATTAGGTGAAAACTATAACATATTTTTTAACTGTTTTCACATATCATATAGTTGGTAGTGTTGCTATTTTGAAACTTTTCTCTGTGGGTAAAACAAATAAGCAATTATGTGGTATTCCAAATTCAACATCTTCAGTGTTCTCAAGAACCAGGATTCTCAGAGTCAAAGAGAAGGGATAGAGCTGTAAAACAGGAGAGATTAAGTAAAACTCTGTAGCCCTACATTTGAATTGGAAACATCACTTTGAGACTATGATATACTTTTTATAAAACAAAATAAACCACTTTTTTCCATGTCTTTCTGCTGAAAAAGCTTTGAAAAATATGACAATCCCAGTAGCAGTCAGGACCTCCAGCACCTAGATTATTCTCCAAATCATCTTCCATTAAAAGGAACCAGGGCTCCTTGGAAAAATCACTGATACCAAGTCTGAGACAGGAAATGTACAAGATGAGCCTGAACATCATATCATATTAGAAAGCACGGAAATTATCAAAGCTACAGGAGTCATATCTGAAAGACCAGAAGCCAACTTGAAGGGTTCCCATTAACCAAAAATAGCTTAATTTAACCTCCATCCCCCGCCTCCCAGCCCTCAGTACAGGATCCCCTCTAGTCATGAACCATGGAAACTGAATCCTATCTCAGTAGAAACCTCCCATCTCCTGTGCTGAATATGTGGAATGCCACGTTTGAATCTTCTTTAGGCTATACCTGGGGGAAGGGGGCACTAGTCAAAAAGGCTTCAGATTGACCCAGATCTATTTGATTTTTCTATTCCCCATCTCCTCAACCTCACCCCATCCCCTCTCACTCACCCTCAACACACGCAGCCATCTACTCACTCCTTCCCTCATCAAAAAGGCCTTCCCTATTCTTGCCAGGTGAGAATGGCTTTACATGATATTCTTTCCATGTCCTCTCAATGGATCTGAGTGATCTGAGTCAACCAGGTCTTGGCTCTTGCCATTTCAAGAGAGGGTTTTTGAAATTCGGAAAGACCTTTATCTCTCAGTCAAGACTTTCAAACAACCATTTATTCAATGCTCAGGAAGTCAGAGGGAAACCCAAGACTTAAGTGTCAGAGAAGGACAAAGTGTTTATGTCTTCAAACCTGTTATCCTTTAGCTCCTGGGCCTGTCGGTCAATCTCAGCATCACTAAAAGTGTAACACACAGACATTATGTGTTCCTGAGGGGATGCAATTATGATGTGCACAGCACAGCACCAACTGTGAACTAGTCATACCTTAAACACTGAACCTGAATCTAATCAAGCTTTTAAATATAGCTTTCAATGCAGAGGAAATACGAAGGTGAAATAAAGGTTAAATCACCCCCTGAAAAAACAAACAGATAAGTCATAGAACATTCTGTGGGACAAAAGCATGTATAAAGAAGGGGAGGGGGCATTTGCTGCAGATTCACAAACTAAAGAAACAGAACAACCAAATGAAACATATGGACCTTGCTTGGGTCCTGACTCAAACAAACATTATAAAAATACATTTTTAATGCAATCCCTGATTTCTTATGCAATTTGGAAAATTTGAATATAGACTAGATATTACCCGATGTCAAGGAATTACCACTTATATTGTTAGACGTGCTTTTTAATAGAAAAATGTTCTAATGTTTTAAAGATGCATATTGAAATATGTTGGGGTAAAATAACATGATATTATGGATTTATTTTAAAGTAGTTTATACTTTACTTTTTCAAAATATTTATTTATTTATTTGGCTATGCTGGGTCTGAGTTGCAGCACGCTGGCTCTTTAGTTGTGGCATGTGGGATCTAGTTCCCTGACCAGGAACCGAACCCGGGCCCACTGCATTGGGAGAGTGGAGTCTTAGCCACTGGACCACCAGGGAAGTCCCTATTAAAGTAGTTTAAAAAAAAAAAAAAGAAGAATTCAATCTAAATGTACCAACCTGAGAAAATGTCTATAATACATTTTCTCAGGTTGGTACATGCAAAATGCAAGTTGAAGATAAAAATATATAACATAATTATATTTCATCAATATAAAGTTTTGTAGTTAGATGATAGGTATAGAAATGACCCTATATATGTGGGTAAAATAGGAATAAAGTGCACAGAATTTAAATAACAGTTACCTTGGGGGGAAAGTGTTGCTTGGAAAGAAAGAGGACTTTGAAATATAACTTTTAATAATTGTTTACAGTTGTACTGTAATTGATGAATATTTACTTTCTGTTCTTTAATTATTTGTCAAATAAAAAATTGAAAACCTTAAAACCACAAACTTAAAATTTAAACCTATTCTACCTATTACATATATAGAAAAATGAAGAGAGAACATCTGGAAGGACAAGAGTTAATGGTGATTTCCTCTGAGAACAGGCATTTGGAGGAGCTGGCAAGACAACTAGAATTTCATCCTGCAGACTTCAGTACTGATTGAACCTTTTATAACAAGCATGAGGTAAATTCACCATTGAAAGAAAAAGGAATAAAAGTTAATACACAAACTCAAAGCCTAGAAAAAACAATTCAACCAAACATCTTTTTATATACAACCTGTCAACTTCTTGAGGATGCATATCTCGTCAAATATTTGCTCTTAAAAAAAAAGAGAAGAAACACTAAAATGTTACCAACTGGTTAAAAACAAACACCAAGTTGTTGCGATCAGCTTTGGATTTAAAATCCTGGATTCGGATCCCAGAGTTGTCACTACAACTGTATGACATTGGGCAAATTACAACATCTCTCTTAGCCACATGACAACTATGAATGGGGTTAAATAACAGGAGAAGCCTAAACCCAAATCCTTGTTCGGCCATTTACCATCTGTTGTATCCTTGGTTGAGTGACAATTTCCCTGTGCCTCAGTTTTCTCATCTGCAAAATGGAGGTTACAACCTCCTAGGATTGTGGTGAGGATTAAAGGAGTTACATACAAAACATTTAGAACAATGCCAACCCCAAATAAACTTCTCAGTAAATGGGGTTATTATCACTTCCTACGCAGGAACTACAAAAACTTAAATGAGATTCTGCACATTGAGTACTTTGCACAGTACCTTGGTAGCTGTTATTATACTCATCAATACAGGATTAAGTGTATTTTTTTTATTGTGGTTAAAAAATATATATACATAAAATGTGCCATCTTAACCATTTTTAATTGTACAGTTCAGTAGTGTTAAGTATATTCACACTGTTGTGAAACAGATCTCCAGAACTTTTTAATCCTGCATAACTGAAACCTTGTACCCATTAAACAACAATTCCCTTTTACCCCTTCTCCCCAGCGCCACCATTATACTTTCTTTTTCTATGAATTTGACTACTTTAGGTACCCCAAACTAGTGGAACCATACAATATTTGTCTTTTTGTGACTTGCTTATTTCACTTAGCATAATGTCCTGAAAGTTCATCTGTGTTGTAGCATGTGCAAGGATTTCTTCCTTTTTGAGGCTGAATAATATCCCATTGCTTGTACATACCACATTTTGTCTATTTGTCCATCCATCGATGGACACTTGGGTTGCTTCTATCTCTTGGCTATAGTGAATAGTGCTGCTATGAATATGGGTATGCAAATACCTCTTCAGCACTCTGCTTTCAGTTCTTTTGGATATATACCCAGAAATAGGATTGCTGGATCATATGGTAGTGCTATTTTTAATTTTGTGAGGAACTTCCATACTACTTTCCCTAGCAGCTGTACTGTTTTACCTTCCCAGCAACAGTGTGCAAGGGTTCCAATTTTATCACATCCTCTCTAACACCTGTTATTTTCTGTTTTGTTTTGTTTTAATAGTAGCCATCCTACTATCAAGTATCAGGTGACATCTCTGTGGTTTTGATTTGCATTTCTCTTATGATTAGTGAGGTTGAGCATATTTTCATGCATTTGTTAGCCATTTGTATTTCTTCTTCGGACATATGTGTATTCAAGTCCTATTTCTCTTAAAAAAGAAAGAGAAGAAACACTAAAATGTTACCAACTGGTTAAAAACAAACACCAGTATGGTTATGATCAGGTTTGGGCTCTCTCTCTCTCTCTTTTACTGTGTCCCCCCATGGCAGACAGAGAGAGAGTTCTTTGGCATCCCTTCTTATAAGCAAAGGACACTAATCCTATCAAATCAGGGCCCCACACTTAGGTTCTCATTTAACTTTAATTCATAAAGCCCCCATCTCCAAATACAAGCACACTGGGGGTTAGAGCTTCATGAAGTTGGAGGGGGACTCAACTCAGCCCATACCACTGAGTAAGTGCATACATGTTCCATAAATCTGCTGTGAGCTTGCCATGAGCTTCTTCAAGCTACGGCCATCTCACGATGCCTGTATCACTGTAATCATCACCCTCACCTTCATCCTTATCATCAACAAATTGTAGTTTTCTTTCCAGGGAGATTCTCTCAGGCCCCCTTGATGGAGCTTTAGCAAGACAAATGTCTAGCATATCAAGGAAACAAAGTCTTGTGGACTTTTACAATAACCAAGACGAGGCGGCTCCACTAAGGCCTAAACTGAAATTCTTCAGTAACCTGAGTCCTCAGCTAGAGCAAAATCTTCTACTGCAAAGCTGCTGTCCTCTTTGAGCAGGGGACTGAATGCTGAAGGTCATAAAAAATTCAACAGGTGCAAGTACTGTTCATGAACTCTAATAATTTATTTTGCATTCATGGTGCATTTAGGTTTATAGGACATTGTCAATAAATTGTTGCAATGTGCATTTATGTTTATGATTTATAAATATTGTGAATACTATGATGATTATTGAAAGGCATACTGACAAATCTTACTGATTACCAATGTTTAAATATGTCAGTTTTGTTTGAAGGGTAAAAACTGTCTGTACTTTTTAATTCTCAAGGCTCTTATCTCTAAAGTGGACACTTTTTTTTTTTTTAGTTTTTTTATTATTCACTTTCTTTTCCAGTTTGGGTCACATATAATGATTTTTTTCCTTTTTTTTTTAACATCTTTATTGGAGTATAATTGCTTTACAATGGTGTGTTAGTTTCTGCTTTATAATAAAGTGAATCAGCTATACATATACATGTATCCCCATATCTCCTCCCTCTTGTGCCTCCCTCCCACCCTCCCTACCCCTCTAGGTGGTCACAAAGCACCGAGCTGATTTCCCTGTGCTACGCAGCTGCTTCCTACTAGCTAGCTATTTTACGTTTGGTAGTGTATATATGTCCATGCTACTCTCTCACTTTGTCCCAGCTTACCCTTCCCCCTCCCTGTGTCCTCAAGTCCATTCTCTATGTCTGGGTCTTTATTCCTGCCCTGCCCCTAGGACACATATCTAGAGGTATCAAGTAAAACAAGACTCCAAATATGGAGGAAATGGTCCCCGTTCTTGTGTCAGCTACTTAATAAAGTAATAAAACAAAGGTAAAGCTAGACAACATATAAAGCTTGCCACCAAGAAAATAAGTCACAAACTGAACACAGCACTTTCCTCCAGGCTAGATCTTACAGACACACACACCATCGGTTTCAAAATCATTTTAGAAGAGACTCGGAAAACCGCCCTGCCTCACCCATAGGTTCCTTAGCTTCGAGGATCCCAACTCTAGTGGGGAGCTGACCCAGGAGCTAGCTCTAGTGGGGAACGGACCCAATTAAAAGCCACAGGCATGATGGCAGCCAGACCAGGAGACCCAGTGGTCACTCAAATATCTCAACGGAGTCAAGTTAACATTGATTGTTAACATTGATTGTTACGGAGACAGCCAGTTTTCTTCATGAATGAACAGCTGTTCCATCACTCTGCCCAAAGGAACACTGCCAAAGTCTGGGGGCCCAGCTGGCTCCCAACAAAGGCACACACTGCCAGAGAGGGGGCTCAGCGGGAGAAGTGACCCAGCCTTCTTTGACAGGTCAGTTGAGCTCTGCTGTAGAAAATGCTTCACACAGGCCTGTTTTCTCTCCTCCTCACCCGCAGGGCAAACATGGCTTGATTGTTAAAATGACCATGAATAACTATAGCTGGCTTTTTGCCCTGTTGGTGGCTGCACATACTGATTTTTCCACTACTTTCAAGATCCTTTCTAAAGGGTGTTGTGAGGAAATTCTAGAAGACAAACACTCCGTATAAATGAACCCTCAAACAGAGGGGTGTTGTCACAGACCTCAGAGCAGCCTTTCAAGTATGCAGACTTTGTCCGTAAGACACCACCTTCTCACTAATTGAAAGGATGTTAATTCTTGCTGAGTCCCTCTTGCTTGCTCTACCAAGTTGAAGCTGGTTGGATCTAAACTTTGTGCTGTGTTCTCTCTTTGTATCTGCTATTTGTAGAACATTACCTGTGGTGGAGGATATAACTATGGAGACTGGAGTCCCTGCCCTCAGTAAACTCACGATCTCTTGGACCCACAAGTGCACAAGAAGATGGGGTGGAATAGAAAAGTGGCACTGAGCTGATACCCGGCCTGCCAAAGTCAAGCCTGTGTCCTCACAAACTCCAGAGCTAAGCAAAGGGAGGATGAATCACGTAAATACATGGCTTTAAAGCACTGAGGTCAGGACTCTGCACCCATTAAAAAGAACGAGGCAGAGCCATATGTGCTGACAGGGATCAAGCCCAGAACACACTGGAGACTGACAAAAGTAAGAAGCAGAGCAGTGTGTATGATGTGTTCCCATTCATGCCGAAGGCAGGGAATGGGGAGGAAGAGGATATAAATATGCGGAGAATAAACACAGAAACATTCCCAAGAATCTGGTAACAGAGATTTCCTCTAGGGACAAAAACTGCATGACTAGGAGTTGGGAGTGGGGGTGAGTGGGATGGGACATACTTTTCACTATCTTTGAATTTGTTATAGTATGAATGTATTATCTTTCAGTATCTTTTGAATTTAACTTAAAATAATTTCTAAGACACCTATGAGTAGCATTCTTCGTTTGAGGTATAGAGAAGGAAAAATGTGTGTGTGCGTGTGTGTGTGTGTGTTTATTCAATGCAATCCCAATCCAAATCTCAGCATGCTTTTTTTCTGATTCTAAACTGATTCTAGAATTCAAATGGAAGTGCAAAGATCCTGGAAGACCCAAAACAAGTCTGGAAAAGAACAGAGTTGAAGAACTAACAGTACATGATTTCAAGAAATATTATAAAGCTACACTATTTAAAACACCATGGTATTGGCGTAATGGTAGACAAAATGATCAGTGGTATAGAGTAGAGTGAGCATGCATAAAGAACTCTAGAAGGATATACAAAAAACTAATGGCATTTATTATCTTCTTGCAGGTTGGGAGTTGGTTGGATGAAGAGCAGGAGGGGGAGCTTTTCACTGTATACATATTTCATGTGTGAATCATATGAATGTATTACCTATTCAAAAAATGAAATTCAAAAGCACTTATGCCGCTTCCTAAGGCAGAGTTTATGCTAAATTTCGAGAGCAAATTATCAGGAAGTATTGCAAATCTTCCATTTTGGTAAGAAAAAAAAAAGTCGAATTGTCCATCAGATCAATTTAAACCAAGGTTTGGATCCTGGGGCTATTGGTGTTTACAAAGACACTAAGTTATTTCTGAGAACATTAGGAAATGTTGTGTCTGAGCAAGGTATTTTTTAACCCTATGCCGTGGTCACATCTGATCCCAAAACAAAGAAACTCTTTATCAAGAAAGAAGCTGAATTTCTGGTTCCCTCCTCCATCTGAGATCTCAACCAACAAGACTTTTTTCCTTTTCCTTCCTTTTCTTTTTTTTATTGAAATATAGTTAATTTAAGATGCTGTGTTTTCTTTTTTAAGGCAGTTTTATCGAGGTATAATTGGCAGACAATAAACTGTACACATTTAAAGTGTATAATTTGATGTTTGACATATGTATTGAAAATTGCAAAATCTCTCAACACGAAGACTCCATCCAATCCCTAACACTAAGAGACTTGACCAAACTCTAACTTGGCTCCTAGTAGCCTAACGCTGTGTCCCTGGGTTGACCCAGCCCCCCTAAGTTCCTGCCTGGGAAAACCCAGGCTGCCAAAAGAATTTACTGTTTGTTCCAGCCAAGACCTGATAAGCCCCTGACCTCCCTTTTCTTAGAGCAATTATGTTAGAAAACTTGCAATTGTTAAGTCCTTTGTCCTGTCTCTTTGAGAAGTATATGTATCTTCTATAACCCAGGAATGTCTTTCTCAAACGGAGCCTTTCCTTTGAAATGTGACCATCAAGAAGGATAAGGCCCCTGTCATGCCGTCTTTGTGGGAGGGTAGGAACCAACTTCAATAAGCACCAGTTAGCAGACACAGATGGCCGAATCATCTCTCTCTCTTTTTTTAAAGAGATATTTAAAATATTTGAATATTAAAAGTTCTAATTTTTCATAAAGATGCATTATAATTGCAAGGAGCTTACAAGAATTATCTTCCTATTAAACATCTCCTAGAAAATACATATTCCACTAAAGCAAAGATTACTAGCTACCCTCCAAAATATGCGTTACCACTTTAATAATGCAGAATTTTATTTTAGGAAGAAGCGCATGAGGGAGAGACTTCATTTCCCATTCCCTTCTTTTGTTTTGTCCACAAACTGTCTGCTTGTAGCAAATACATCCATAATTATTATTAATATAATTGCCTCAGCTTTTAGCATCCTCCTTAATAAACACGTCAGGATGAGGAAATGCTAAGAAAGGCAAACCTTTGCCTGGAATGGGCATTACCTCTAATCACGTCTCTTAATGTCCTCTAGGACTTTTCCTTAGTTCACTCCAGCGTTTACTTTTTAATTTAATTTAATTTAATTTAATTTAGTTTTCACCTCAATGTTTAAAAGGCCCTCCCGACCCTCCCCATCCATTCCTCAACCCCAGGCAACCACTGATGTGCTTTCTGTCCATATAAATTGCATTTTCTAGACTCCCTCCCCCAGTTTTATTGAGATACAGTTGACATACATCACAGTATAAATTTAAGGTTGTTGAAGAAAATTCAATTAACTATCAAGTTAAGAGGAAAAAAAGGGAATTTTATTAGAACCAAACTGAGAATTATAACCGCGGAAGCAGATTCTCAGAAAGCTCTGAGAACTCTTCCTCCTGTTGGAAGTCGAATACACTTTTTGAGACAAAGGGTCATACATCAAAATGACATACTGATATGTTACATAACAAGGATACATAGTACAGGTAAGCACGTACAAAGCAAGCAGCAAGTCACCATGACCCCCCACAGAGCTGTGAAAGAACGCTATTCTTTAAGAAGTTATATTAGTAACATCAGAAGAAAGAAAAAAAAATGAGCAGGCTCTCCCATCTCTGAGGAGCCCTGGTTAATGTGTAATGCAGATGCACACTGCACATCAGGGAGGCAGGAGGCCCAAACAGACACACAAAGAGAATTTTATATTTAATTTTTTCTTGTCCTGTCTTAAAATATAAATTTTATTTCATCAAGGTGCACAGCATAATGGTTTCATTTACGTATATTGTGAAATGATCACCACAATAAGTTTAGTTAACATCCATCATTTCACATAGATACAACAAAAAGAGAAATCAAAAAGGAAAAACATGTTTTCCTTGTGATGAGACCTCTTAGGATTCACTTTCTTAACAACTTTCCTACCTATCACACGGCAGTGTTAACTACAGTGATCATGCTGTACATTACAGCCCTGGTAATTATTTATCTTGTAACTGAAAGTTTGTACCTTTTGATCACCTTTCAACAATTCCAATTCTAAAAAATGTAGACTTTTAAAATATATATGGAATCATACAAATATTTATTCTCTTTTTGTCTGGTTTCTTCACTCAGAAAAATTACTTTGAGAGTCATCCATGTTGTTGTGTGTGTCAATAGTTCATTCCTTTTCATTGCTGAGGAGTACTCTAGTCTATAGATATATTACATTCTTTCTTATCCATTTACCCACGGATGGGGGTAGTTTCCTGTTTGGGACTCTTGCAAATAAAGTGGCTATGAACATTTGTGTACAAGTCTTTGTATGGATGAATATTTCCTTTTCTTTTGGTTAAATATCTAGTAGGGGAATGGCTAGATCATAGGGTAGATATATGTTTAACTTTTTAAGAAATGGCCAAATTCTTGGTTCTAGGGTTTTTTTGTATATTTCTTTTTTCAAATTCCATCTGATATTCTGATGGAATGTTCTGATAGATGCACTTGTGTGCAAATAAAGACAGTTTTACTTGTTCTTTTCCAATCTGGATGCCTTTTATTTATTTTTCTTGTCCAATTGTACCCCTAGTACAATGTTAAATAAAAGTGGTGAGAGAAAACATCCCTGTCCTATTCCCGATCTTAGGGGGAAAATATTCAGTCTTTCACCATTAAGTATGACGTCAGACAGGCTTTTTGCAGATTTCAATCTATCTGATTGAAGAAGTTCCCTTTTACTATTAGTTTGCTGAGAGTTTTTATAAGAAATGAATGTTGGATTTTGTCAAACACTTTTTCTCCATCTATTAAGATGATCATATGATTTGCTTGTTCTTGTTTTTTTAGCTAATATAGTGAATTATAATAACTGATTTTCAAACGTTAAAATGACTCTGCATTCCTGGATAAACCCCACTTGGTCATGTTGTATTATCTTTTTAATATATTGTTGGATTCAACTTGTTAAAATGTTAGAATTTTTGCACCCATATTCATGAAGGATATTGGTCTGCAGTTTTTTTTTTCTTGTGTTACCTTTGCCTGGTGTCAGGATCAGGGTGATGCTGGCCTTATATTGTAGAATGAGTTAGAAAGTATTGCTTATTCTTCCTCTTCAATTTTGGAGGAGGAGTTTGTGTAGAATTTTTATTACTTTTTCCTTAAAACCTTTTTAAAATTCACCAGTAAGGCCATTGGGGCTTGTGTCTTAGTCCATTCAGGCTGCCATAACAAAATAACAGACTGGGTGGCTTATAAACAACAGAAATTTCTCTCTCACAGTTCTGGAGGCTGGAAGTCCGAGATTAAGGTGCTCTCATGGTCAAGTTCTGGTGAGAGCCCTCCTCCTAGTGCAGACAGCTGACTTCTCATTTTGTCCTCACATGGTGGAAGGAGCAAGGGATTTTTCTCCAGCCACTTTTAAAAGGGCACTAGTCCCATTCACGAGGGCCCCATGCTCATGAGCTAATCACCCCAAAGGCCCCTACCTCTTAATATCATCACCTCGGGGGCTAGGTTTCAACATGTAAATTTTGGAGGGACACAAAGATTCAGACTATAGCAGCTTGGAGTTTTCTTTATGAGATGGTTTTTAATTACAAATTCAATTTCTTCAATAAATATAGGGTTACTCTGGTTATGTATGCTTTTCTTCAGTGAGCTAGGGTTTATGTCTAGAGTTTATATCTCTCAGGAATTTGCCCATTTCATCTAAGTTGTTGAATTTATTGGCATTAAGTTGTTTATGTTATTCCCTTGCTATCTTTTTAACATCTGTAGCTGTCGCCCATCTCATTCCTGATATTAGTAATATGTGTCTTTTCTTCTTTACTTGATCAGTCTGTCTAGAAGTTTATCAATGTTATCAATCTTCTCAAAAACCAGATTTTCATTAATTTTGTCTATTGTTTTTTTTTCTATATCACTGATTTCCACTTTGATATTTATTTCCTTTCTTCTGCTTCATTTGGATGGAAGAAAGAAAAGAAAGTATACATCCCCTCCTTTTGAGTCTATGTCCCAGAAACTATTATACATACATCACTTCCCCTTACATCCCACTGGCTGTAAGTAACTTAGCCACATGGGCAGGCTTTGCTTCCAGGGAAGCTGGGAAAATGGAAAGTATATTCAGGGTGGTCACATGTACCACTGAAACTCAAGGTTGCTACGGCTGAAAAGAAGAGAACAGATAATGGGGGACAAGGATTAGTCTCTGCCATCTGTAAAACTAAGTACAGAGCAAATTCTCAAAAGAATCTGTTGCTGTGGGGTTAAAGAGATGATTCCAACTGGATAAATGGAATATAGCTGGGAATTCCAGGGAACACAAACCCTTATTTCCCAGGGTTAGGTGTGAAAAGAACATTTGTCCCTTTTTACTTCGAACTATTTGGACCTGTAACACAGCACTTCTCAAACTTTAATGTGCAGATTAATCACCCGGGCATCTTGTTAAAAATGCAGTTTCTGATTCAGTAGGTCTGGGGTACAGCCCAAGATTCTGCATTCCTAACAGCTCCTAAGTGAGACCAGTACTGCTGGTCTGAGCATCATATTTTGAGTAGCAGAGTATAGAACCTGTAATGGGTTGAATTGTATCCCCCAAAAAGATATGTTCACATCCTAACCTAACCTCCAGCACTTGTGACTGTGACCTTATTTGGAAATAGGGTCTTGGCAGATATAACTAAGACGTAAACTAAGATGAGGTCATACTGGATTAGGGTGGGCCTTAGATCCAGCCACTGGTGTCCTTGTAAGAGGAGAGGATGCACAGAGATCCACACAGGGAAGAAAGCCATGTGAAGAGAGGAAGCAGAGACCGGACGTGGTGCGGCTATAAGCCAAGGAATACCAAGGATTGCCAGAAGCCACCGGAAGCTAGAAGAGGCAAGGAGCATCCTCCTTTATGCTCGCATCCTTCAGAGTGAGCATGGCCCTGCCTGCGACTTGAATTCAGACTTCTAGCCTCCAGAACTGTGAGAAAACATGTTTCTGGTTTTTTATGCCACCCAGTTTGTGGTAATTTGTAACGGCAGCCCCAGCACATTAATACACACCCCTTGATTTGGTGTGTGGGGGGCTGGAAGAGTCTCTCAGAATCGTACATTGTCAAAATTGTCATACTTCATTTGCTTCACTCCCAAGGCAACATTTCTCAAAGCATAGAGTAATGACTTAGGATCTTCTCTTAAAATCCACATTTATGGGCGCCACTCTAGCCATGGAATCAATATTCCTAAAGATTGGGCCCAACATTAGCTTTTCAAACAGGCACCCCAGGTGACAGGCTCTGTAGCTGTTCCCTTAAGGTCCTGCGATGTACACAGCTTCATTATGTGATGTGGATTCAAGGCCAAGATGCCGACAGCTGCCTCTCCATTTAAGGTCCACCTTGAAATCTCACTGTGAAGACCTCAGTCCTTCAGCTAAATGGGTAAAGGATTAAAAAGCAAATGCCTCATTGTTACCCACCTGGGTTCTTGGACTCTTTAATCAGTAGAAATTGATAAGAGGCTGGACAAGAATTCAGGCAGCTTTCGTGGTTACACAGGTAAATCCATTTGTCAACCCAGCGAGTGTCTGTGCATTTCACTGTATCTAAATATTCCATACAAGAAAATACCAAAAAGTTTCATTTCTACCTCATGAAAACACCACTTTTGGGCATATAGGAAAAGAATGCCGTGCTACCAAATGGTGGCCCAGGCTTGCATTAGGACACAGAGCCGGACCTGAATTCATGTTTTCTGGTCACCAAGAGGCCTTGGTCAGAAAGGCTCTTGTTGGTGTCTATGAACTTGGAGCACCATCAGAGTATGAACTACGTCCAGTACAGTAAGTCCCCTACATATGAACGAGTTCCACTCCAAGAGCGCGTTTTTAAGTCCAGTTTGTTCGTAAGTCCAACAAAGTTAGCCTAGGTACCCCACTAACACAGTCAGCTATATAGTACTGTACTGTAATAGGTTTAAAATACTTTTCACACAAATAATACATAAAAAATAAACAAACACAAAAAATAAAGAAAGCATTTTTAATCTTACAGTACAGTACCTTGAAAAATACAGTAGTACAGTACAACAGCTGGCATACAGGGGCACATCGAGTGAACAGGCAAGAAGAGTTACTGACTGGAGAAGGGAGAGGAGGTGGGAGCTGAAAGATCGTCAGCAATAGGAGACTTAGCAGTACCAGCTATAAAAACCGCTGCTTTTACGCTTGCTTCCAGACATACTGGGCTTGAAATAAAGCTACTGTACTACTGTACTCTATACAGTACTGTACAGTAAAGTACACAAAAGCACAACCACTTGTAGAGGATGCATGCATGTGGCAATGTACGCCAGACTTGTGAACTGACCTATGTGATTGGACTTGCGAACACATGTTCACACCTTTGAAAGTTCACAACTTGAAGGTTCATATGTAAGGGACTTACGGTAGAGCAAAGCAGCCACTAGTCTGGCTTCTGGAGCCTGAGGCACCTGGTGTTCAGCCCTACTTCTCCCACTTCCTGTGATTGGAGCAAGTCACTTACCTTCCAAGCCTATACTTATTTGTAAAATAATAATAATAATTGTATCTATTTCATGAAGTTGTTGCAGGGAGTAAATAAGAATTTAACACAATATATGACAGATGGTAATCACTGGGAATTGTTGGCTATTGTCACAGATGTTTGTACTAGTATTTACCAGACTTCCAGGTCTGTGTTCTTTTTGAATCTTTACTGTTTATTTATATTTTTTAATAAGAGCAGAGCTAGCGACTCCTTGTTTTAGCATAAAGTGAAGGAATTATGTCTATTTAATTCTATGTTACCACAACCATTTTTAGAAAACTGCTTACAAGTAACAAAACAGCTTTATTTTACAAACATGTTATGGGCTGAATTGTGTCCCCTCAAAATTCATAAGTTGAAGCCGTAACCCCTAGCACTTCAGAATGTGACTGTATTTGGAGATAGTCTTTAAAGAGGTAATTAAGGTCATTAGGGTGAGTCCTAATCCAATATGACAGGTGTCCTTATAAGAAGAGGAGATTAGGACACAGGTACAGAGGGGAGACCATGTGAGGACACAGGGAGAAGACAGCCATATATAAGCCAAGGAGAGAAGCTTCAAGGGAAACCGACCCTGCTGACATCTTGAGCTCAGACTTCCAGCCTCCAAAACTATGAGAAAAAAATTTCTGTTGTTTAAGCCACCTCATCTATAGTACTTTGTTATGGCAGCCCTCACAAACTAATACAAATGTATATTAATAAATAATTTATGCCAAGATGAAGCATAATTAAGTAACATTTTAATTATAAGAGTACAACCTACCTTTTTTTTAATCATTATTTTTTAAGACTTTATTTTAAAGAGCAGTTTTAGGTTCACAGTAAAATTGAGAGGAAGGTAGAGTTTCCCATATACTTCCCCCTACTCCCACCCCATGCGTTAACATCCCCGTCAGTGTGATACATCTGGTACAACAGATGCACCTACACTGATATATCATGCCAGAAGTCCATAGTTTACTTTGGGATTCACTCTTGGTGTTATACATTCCATGGGTTTTTAAAAAATGTATAATGACATGTATCCATCATTACAGAGTCCCTAAAAATCCTCTGTGCTTCACCTATTCATCCTACCCCCATCCCAACCCCAGGCAACCACTGATTTTTTCCTGTCTCCATAGCTGCCTTTTCCGGAATGTCATACAGTTAGAATCATACAGTATGTAACCTTTTTCAGACTGGTTTCTTTCACTTAGTGATTGGCATTTAGGGTTCCTCCATGTCTTTTTCATGGCTTGACAGCTCAGTGCTTTTTAGCGCTGAATAATATTCCATTGTCTTGGATGGACCAATGTTTATCTATCCATTCACTACTGAAGGACACCTTGGCTGCTGCCGAGTTTTAGCAATTATGAACAAAGTTTCTATAAACATCCATGTGCAAGTTTTTGTGTGGTCATAAGTTTTAAACTTCTTTCAGTAAATACCAAGGAGCATGATGGCTGGATCCTATGGGAAGGGTATATTAAGTTTTGTAAGAAACCGCCAAACTGTCCTCTAAAGAGGTTGTTCCATTTTGTGTTCCCTCCAGCAATGAATGAGAGTTCTTGTTGCGCCACTTCCTTGTGAGCATTTGGTGTTGTCAGTGTTCTGAGTGATTTTTTCTTTATCACTAGTCCTGGAATCTTAGGCAATTCACAAGCCCATCTTCAGCAACCCTCTCTCCATTCTCTCCTCATTCTTCTTTGCCACACGTGCCCCTTTCTAGCTGCTCCGTCCATATGTGAATGGTGCTCTATTCTGATAGAGGAAAAGGAAAAGATCTTTTTAAAAAACTTAATTATCAAATGTCTTACTGTCTTGATATATGTATTTTTCATCTCTGGAGGGTTTGCTTAAAAATACACATACGTAGGTAAACACACAAGGAGATACAGTACAAACGGTGCAAAATCAGACGTCTGGAACAGTTAGGCTTTTCAGGGAGATACTTGGGGGTAGGACAAGCTACTTCTGAGCCTCCCAAAATGTGCCCCTTCTCCTGCCCCTTCTCCTCCCCTGGGGTAAGCTGGCCGCACTGTTGTATTTCTTCCATCAATAATTCAAACTTTCATGTCTCTCTACTCTGACTCCTTTCAAATGTCAAGCTGTAGCCCTGATTGATCCTCTCTTTTATGCAGGTTGCTCTTCCTGCCAGCTTGAAAAGCTTTCACGGCTCATTACCATAGCAATAGGAGCACAATGCTGAAATCAGCACCAACGAAGGGTAGGGGGGGTACCTGCTCCCACACAATGGCAGATCTGGGGTCACAGCCATTTCAGGCCTGCTAAAGGGGCAACTCTGCATTTCCTAGCTCATAGACATTAAAAATAGGGAGAGATTATCTCTTGGGCAAATTACTACACACCTCCAGACCTCTTTCCTCTCCTGTATATATCTGATAGAGTTTTTCTTTAACCCAATGCTGAGGAAAACCTCAAGATGGTTCTGTTTAATCTCACCCAATATAGGGGTGACCCAATATATAGGCCAGGGGACCTTCTGTTCCACAATGCACCATCCCTCTAAGGGCTTAGAGCCACCCTACAACTCACGAGGCTTGCATCCTGGGCTACGGAATGGGGGAGAAGTGAGTTGCTTGGGACTGAACACAATTTGGTGACTGACACAGGTACAGCATGGGGGCTTCTGGCTGTGGAGGAAGGGGGGCCTCACCAGTCTCTGAGAAGGTAGACTGAGGTGAGGCAGTTCTGTGGCTCACTCAGATGGAGAACAGGTGGGCCGCAGGCTGGAGAAGCCCCCATGAGCCCTCCTGGATGTCAAGAGGAGGCTGATGGCCTCTAGAGGTGAAATCCACCCTTCAAATTCTGTACCCCCATCCAGACTTCATCAGTCTCACCCTTGTGTCCAATCCCCTCCCCCCAGTCCAGGGACTCCCTTCCAGATTCAGGTACAGAAGGCTTTTACTGCTTTCATTTCTTCCAAATCTCTTTCTACATGCATGCATCCCTCCATTTCTCCCTGGTGCCTGGGCTTGGAAAATTCAAACACCAGTAATTGAAACTTTTTTTTCTTTCTGGTTTTCCTGTGCTATTCAGAGCCTCAGGCAATGAACAGAGTGCCTAGATCAGGAGTCTATGGACCTCTTCTTAGAATAAAAATGTTAAATGCATAAAAATAAAAGAAAAAGAAACCAATCATGTTGAAATACAGTTGTCAATATATTAAAAAACAAATTGTGATATAGTAATATACATGCTTGTTTAATATATCAATAAGATTAAGTACCTTGATTTCAAAGTGTTGATATGTATAAATGTTATTTAGAGATATTTGATATAAATATGGTATGTTATGAAAATATCTACGTTTTCTATTGGTTACAAAGTCATGGGTACTGTGAATACAGTGAGGTCTATTGCTACATTAAAATGGAAGGTATGCTGAGTCTCAGTTAGAGGTTATTTCAAGAACTGTGAAGGGCTGAGGTTTTGCCCTCCTTCAGAGGGTACAAATTAGCATATCATGGTGTCACGGATGCTCATAGAAGACAGGAGACTTCTGAGGCAGAGACAAAGGACAGTTGATTAATCACAGCCAGAGCAGTAGGCAGAGGCATCAACATTCATGCCAGTCCTCTGAGCCCCATTTCCCACAAGGTAATGTGAAGAGTATTATTTATGTTAACATGGAATGAACTTGTTTTTAAATAAAGTAATAAATATTTTTTTAATTTCTAAAATATTGATAGTGGAACTCACATGATCAAAAACTCTTTGGGGTCACAAATAATTTTTTAAAAAACAAGTTATCAATTTATTTTTTAATTTTTATTTTATTTTTTGGCTGCACCACACAGCTTGTGGGATCTCAGTTCCCCAACCAGGGATTGAACCTGCGTCCTCGGCAGTGAAAGTGCCGAGTCCTAACTACTGGACCACCAGGGAATTCCCCATCAATAATTTTTAAGTGTGTCTACTTAAAATTTTGTGGTCCTGAGCCTGAATAACCAAAACAATCTTGAGAAAGAAGAAAAAAGCTGAGGTATCATGCTACCTGATTTGAAACTATACTACAAAGCTATAATAATTAAAATAGTATGGTACTGGCACAAAAACAGACATGTAGGTCAATGGAACAGAATAAAGACCCCCAAAAATGAACCCACGCTGACATGGTCAGTTAATCTATGACAAAGAGGCAAGATTATACAATTGGGAAGTGATACTGTCTTCAATAAATGGTGCTGGGAAAACCGGACAGCTACATGCAAAAGAATCAAACTGGACTACCTTCTCACACAGTGTACAAAAATAAAGTCAAGATGGATTAAAGACTTGAATGTAAGACCTGAAACCATAAAACTCCTAGAAGAAAACATAGGCGGTATGCTCTTTGACATTGGTCTTAGCAATATTTTCTTGGATATGTCTCCTCAAGCAAGAAAAACAAAACAAAAATAAAACGGGACTACATCAAAGTAAAAAACTTTTGCACAGCAAAGGAAACTATTAACAAAACGAAAAGGCTGCCTACTGAATGGGAGAGGATATTTGCAAATGATATATCTGATAAGGGGTTAATATCCAAAAGATATAAGAACTCATATAACTCAACATCAAAAAAACAAACAACCTGATTAAAAAATAGGCAGAGGATTTGAATAGACATTTTTCCAAATGGCCAAAAGGCACATGAAAAGATGCTCAACATTATTCATCATCAGGGAAATGCAAATCAAAACCACAATGAGATATCACCTCACACCTGTCAGAACAGCTACCATCAAAAAGACCACAAATAACAAGTGTTGGCGAGGATGTGGAGAAAAGGGAATGCTTGTGCACTGTTGCTAGGAATGTAAATTAGTGCAGCCACTATGGAGAACAAAATGATCCAGCAATTCTACTTCTGGGTTATTTTCCAAAGAAAACAAAACACTAGTTCAAAAAGATATATGTACCCCTATGTTCATTTCAGTATTATTCACAGTAGCCAAGATGTGAGAGCAATAAGTGCCTATCAATAGATGAATGGATAAAGAAGATGTGGTATAAATATACACAACGGACAATATAATTTAGATTTTTGGATTCTTGTCTTTCTCTATTTCCAGTCACAGTCTCTTGGCACACATAACACATTTTCCTCCTTTTCTTTGGCTCCCAGCTTCCTCACTTTTTATTCACATCACGTGGTTTCTTCTGAATGTACCATGTGAAGAACTAGTGCCACCAAGGCTGACGGTGGAAGAAGATGCCTTGATGATGAAGAGCAGCTGCATCGCTTTCTAAGCAACATCCTCTCTCTCCGCAATCTCCACCCCCATCCCCACCCCACCCGCCCCGCTGGGCCCTGATTTACTGTGTTCTTGATGTCTCTCCTGATTGATTGACACTCACTGGCCTCAGGAATGCGCTGGAAAACCAGTCAATACTAAAGTGTCAGTGTTCTGCGGGCTGTTCTGATTATCTATTGCTGCATAACCAACCACCTGCAAACGCAGTGGCTTAAGACAATAATCATTCTGTGATCCTCCTGAAAGCCCTGGTGTTGACTGGACGCAGCTGGGCACTTCTTGCTCAGGGTTCCTCCTGCAGTCACAGTCAGATGGAAAACCCAAAGGCTGTCTTAGTTCATTCAGGCTGCTGTAACAAAATACCACAGACTGGGTGGCTTACAGACAACAGAAATTTATTTCTCATGGTGCTGGAGGTCAGAGGACCAGGTGAGAGCCCTCTTCCAGGTTGCAGACTGCCGACCTCTCACTGTGTCCTCACATGGTGAAAGGAGAAGGGAGCTTTCTGGGGTCTCTTTGTAAAAGCACTAGTCCCTCCCAAAGGCCCCGTCTCCTTATACCATCACCTTGGAGGTTAAATATCTGGCGGTGGGACACATTTAGGTCACAGCAGTGGGTGACTCTGGAATTTGAGGGGGAATCATCTGGAGGTTTCTTCACTCACATGTCTGGCAGCTGCTGGTAGCTGTTGGCTAAGACCACAGCTGGGGCTGGCGGCCAAACACCCACATGTGGCCTCCACGTGGCCTGGGCTCCCTCACAGCGTGGTGGCTGACTCCCTCACAGCGTGGTGGCTGGTGAACATCCCAAAGAAAGCCAGAGGGCAGCTGTGCTGCCTTGTATGACATCAGTTATGCTGTGCTCTATTTGTTGGAGCAGTCATAAGTCCCCACCCAGATTTATGGGGAGGAGACACGGCCCCAGTCTCAATGGGAGGAGTGTCAAAGAATTTTGGGGCCAAGGCAAGTCAATACTTTTTTTCTTTCCCTACTTAGTCAAGGCTGGACCAGCTTTAATAACATACTAGGGCTTCACTTTATTGATGTAGGTAATCTGCCTTGCTAGGAATGGCAGAAATTGCTAGCTGTTGCTAAACATTGCTTCTTTCTTCTGTGTGCCCACAGCTGGGCACACAGCTACCCAGAATAGGAGCCTCTATTTCCCAGCTACCTTGCAGCTAGGAATGGACATGAGACAAAGTTCTGGCCAAGGAATGTAATCGGAAATGTCATATGCAACTTCTGAGAGGTGTCCTCAAAGGGACAGAACAAGGTCTTCTTTCTCCTTTTCTCCTTCATCTGGGTGGAATGTGAAAGTGACAGCTTCAGCTTAAACAGCCATCTTGGACCATGCGGATGAAAGCCACACCTAGGAGCAGTGGAGCTGGAATTCCTGCTGACTCTGCAGACCTGCTACTTCAGCCAAGACTGTCTACTTGGAGACTCATCTGTGAGAGAATGGAACTTTGTGGGCTTATGCCACTATTATTTGGGTTTCTTGTCACTGGCAGCTGAACCCAATCCTAAAATGATAAACAAAGCAAAGCTCCCTTTCTGTGCTTAAAGTTCATGTCCCATAGGGTGGAACCCCACAGGGAAAAAAGATCTTTTCCAGGTCCTTCCATAGGGTGACTATCCTTGTACTGCTCACTGGATCATTAGGCTCTCTGTTGAGACCAGAGAATCTAATGGCATTGGGGTAGGAGCATTTTTTGCTGTGTAGGATCCCCAATTAAGGTCAATAGCAGACCTCTCCCCACCCCCATGAATCACTGTTTAAAAACAGACTTTTAAACAAGACTGATTATAATCATCAAACTTGCCAAGAGACTAAACTTCATTATTCCAATCACTAAAAAGAAATGATAATTACAAAACATGACAGAGGTGCTAAGTATCGCTACAATGGCAATCATATTACAATACAGAAATACATCAAATTAACATGTTATACGCCTTAAATTTACACAATGTTATATGTAAAATATAATTTAGAACAACAAAAAAATTCTCCTCACATTTCCAAATGCTCCCTCGGTGCAGGATACCACCCTCAGCTGAGAACCACTGCTCCAGACCAAGAAGACTGACCCACCCACTTTAGTTCTTTCTTTCTGAAGACGATTACTGGGCATGACCCATCCCATACCCACAAGGGTGTGATCTCACTATGTCACCCTAGGTGACACGAAGTAGTTCTTAACACAAGTTGTGAGAAGATCTTGCTGGGCGTGGAGAACTTGCCACATTTGGTAAGATGGTCAGTCAGTGGGAACATAAACAAAAGCTAGGACAGCAGAATTGGATGCATGTACTCTACTCCACAGTGCTTAACTATATACTTGTGTGAAAAAAAGAATCCACATCAAAACAAAGTCGTTTCAGAAACGACTGAAATACAATTGACATTTCAAACTGTATTTTCAAGAAATACCCTCCTTTCTCAAACATCATTGAAAAATGAGCAATAGTGGAAGAGTCGTTGAGCCACGCAACTTCTCAAGTTTGTAAGTTTTCAAGTATTCTTACCTTTGCTGCAAAGTTAAAACAAACTGTGAATCCCTCATTCTAGATATACATCTCAAGGTTAAAGAACTAATCTACCGCAGAAGTCTTTTGAA
Organism: Eubalaena glacialis; assembly: GCF_028564815.1. Classification (NCBI taxonomy): domain Eukaryota; kingdom Metazoa; phylum Chordata; class Mammalia; order Artiodactyla; family Balaenidae; genus Eubalaena; species Eubalaena glacialis. The sequence continues at coordinate 95,657 of NW_026871478.1, forward strand.
GGGGCTTTTGAGAACCAAAGATATACAAGCATTAGTAAAGTAGAAGAACCTTCTTTTCTTCAACACTGCATCTGGGTGCAAAAAACACACAACACTATTCCCGTATATCCTGGGCGGGGGTACTGTTTTATATATGCCAGACTTCATGCTGTCAGGCTGGTCTCCAGATTTCAGGATACCCTCAGCTTGGCCACTTTTTTTTTCTCACCTGCTCAATGGTCATTGCCTGGCCCCCTCCTCTGCTCCTCCAGCTGGGTCTCCCATAATCCTTTGCATTTGGACCACACCCTAATAGGGGTGTGGGACATACTTACACTAAAAATTTATTTGTTGTTTATCTACAATTCATATATATCTGACAACCCTATGCAGGTAACGAAAAAACTCTATGAGTCAGAATTCTTTGGGCTGCTTGTGACAGAAACCCAGCTCATACTGGCTTAAGTAAAATGGGGAATTAATTGGCTGATATAATTGAAAGTCCAGGGATAGGACTGGCTTCGGATATGGCTGGATACAGAAGATCAAATGATAGCAACACTAGATTTTGTCTCTGTCTTTTTCAACATGTTAGGCTGATGTCTCCACATGGAGGCCCCAAACAGCTCTAGGCTTACCTTTTCCTAGTATGGGTTGCCTTAGTGGCAAAAAGAGCTTCCCTTTCCCAGCAGCTCCAGCAAGTGTCCTGTAACAGAGTCTCAATGCATTAACTGGGTCATGTGCCCATCTGTGAATCAATCACTACAACCCCTGGAATTGGACATTGTATTAATTTCCAGTGGCTGCCGTAACAAATTACCAAAATTGGGTGGCTTACAACAGAAGTTTTATCCTGACATGGTAGTGAAGGTAAAGTTGTGCTTTCTCCAAAGGCTCTAGGGAAGAATCCATTGCTCACCTCTTCCAGCTTCTGGTGGCTCCAGGCATTCCTTGGCTTGTGGCCACATCGTTCCAGTCTCTGCCTCTGTGGTCACATAGATTCCACCTCTCTTCTGTGCAAAACTCCCTCTGCCTTTCTCTTATAAGGACACCTGTGACTGCATTTCGGGCCCAGATGGATAATCCAGGATAAGCTCCTCCTCTCAAGATCTTTATTTAATCACATCTTTTGCCATATGGAGTAATATTCACAGATTATTGGGATTAGGACATTGAAATACATCTTTGGGGATAACTGCTCTGTTTACCACAGGCATTTAGGATTGAAAAGTCAGTGAGAAATACGTACCTGAGGAAGGGAAAAATGGACGCTACAAAGCACACACAGCAAGAGGTTTACGACAAGGACTTTCTATTCTATTCCATTCCACTGATTTCATGTATTTAATAACTGGAGCGCGCCTCCAATGTCCTGGGCACTGTGCTGCCCACAGGAGCCTGTAGTCCAGTCTGGAGTATTTATCCAGCACTGACTGTGTAAGTGCCAGGGAGGAAACCACGCTAACAAAGGACAGTCCCTCCCCTTGGGAACTTTACTGATTTTACACTGTGGGCAGACTGTGGTGGGTACTTCGGGAGTTGGTTCTGACTGGGACTTTTGGGCTGAGTTGTGAGAAAAGGAAGGGGGAAGGGGGACCTTCTAGGCAGAATAGCAGAGCAAAGCTGGTCTGTGGGGAGCACAGGAGAGTGGCCTGGCTTGAGGAAGTTTGGACAGAGAGTCTAGGACGCTAAATTCTATATAGGCACGGAAAAGCCATGGAAAGTTATTAAGAGAGGGGTGATGTGACCAGAGTGGTATTTGGGGAAAATTACAATATTGTATAGAATGGTTTGTTGAGTCTGAGGTAGAACCCTTGGGTCTACCTTTCTATCTTACCCTCCCATCTATAATGACTCCCCAATCCAAACTAGTCCCCTTGCTGTTCTGCTTCACGCTTTTCTCATTCTAGGCCTTTCATCATGCTGATGTATTTCTCCACACTTCCAGGCCTGTGCCGAGCTCCTGCCACACACGCGGCTTCCCCAGCGCCCAACTCTGCAGCTCCACGGTGGCCGGCAGCAACCAACAGCTTCTCCAGGCACCTGGAGCAGTTTTGTAAGAGAGCACCTCCCGTGAGAAACCAACCCATGAACAGCTTTCCTGGGAAGCTTAGAAGGTGATTTCTGGAAAGTTCTGGAGGGCAGATTTTCAGCAAGTTCTGCTGATGCCACAGCAACTTCTCTGCCACTCAGGGAGCCACAAGCCCTCTCCACGGAGGTCTCAATCTTATTCCTGTGGCCTGTGGATAGGCAGCTCTTTCTCAGATGCTCCATCTCAGCACCATGGGGGTAGCAGCTGCTCAGAATACCTTCTGTTCCTATATTCTTTACAGTTCTCTTTGCTTTTTACTAGCCAGACGCTCATGAGTCCAATCTGCTGCTATGTTAATGATTCTTTGTATTTAAACTTACCCTGTTTAAATTACTGTGTGTTTTCTCTCTCTAGATTAGATCCAAGCGGATACACCATCCTTCTACACCTTTGTTGTTTAATGTTATAGCCACTAGCCACATGTGGCTATTGAGCATTTGAAATGTGGCTGGTGCCAAGAAGGAACTGAATTTTTAATTTAATTAAATTAAAAAAAAAACCTGAAGCAGTGTACTTTTTTTCTGTTAAATATTTTATTGCATGTAAAATGTCCCATTCGTATTTTATTAATAACATGTTGAAATGATAATATATTACAGGGGTCCCCAACCCCCAGGCCATGGACCAGTACCGGTCTGTGTCCTGTTAGGAACTGGGCTGCACAGCAGGAGGTGAGTGGCGGGCGAGCGAGCGAAGCTTCATCTGTATTTACAGCCACTCCCCATCACTCGCATTACCACCTGAGCTCTGCCTTCTGTCAGCATTATGGTGAGTTGTATAATTATTTCATTATATATTACAATGTAATAATAATAGAAATAAAGTGCACAATAAATGTAATGTGCTTGAATCATCCCAAACCATCCCCACCCCCCTGTCCATGGAAAAATTGTCTTCCACGAAACCGGTCCCTGGTGCCAAAAAGGTTGGGGAGCACTGATATATTAGATATAGTGGGTTAAATAAAATACATTTACATTATTTTCACTTGTTTCTTTTCACTTTTTTAATGCAGTTACTGGAAAATTTTAAATTATATATGTGGCTTGAATTCTATTTCTATAGGACAGCCCTGTCCTACACCCATTTTCTGTTCAGTTTTTCCTGATTTTCCTAAACAGACATGACTTCTGCCTCCTCCACAGCTCTTTGAATTTCTCTTAGGATATTTGTGGGGGGCATTTGCTAGTTATTTGCCTCCTCTTTCTATAGGCATCTCAATCTCCTTTTGTGGAATTAGTGGCCACATCCAGCTACAGAAACCAGAGGTGTCCCTGCTAGCCTGGGAGATGGGCATAGAATCAAATTCCTCCAACTGTATGCTCCCTCTGGACACTATGTATCCTGAGCAAGTGTTGCAAACAAGTGGGGTCAGTTGGAGGTCCAGTGACGCAGCAGTGTGGCATATATACTATACTCACTCTATCTGCTGTGTCACTTTTGCAGTGATTTCTGCTGCCTAGCCCTCTGCAGCATCTAGGTTTTCCAAATTGATTGGAATTCAATCAATATGATTTCATGGATTCTCACCATTGACTCTCTGAGAAACTGAAATTTGTCCAATCAATTCCTTTTTTTCCTTAAGAGTTACAAAAGCTGTTTCTGTTGTTTGCAACCAAAAACTGATTGATTCTGTATTGTTGTTCTACTATGTATTACATTTATTTCTAGCAAGTTCTAGCTATGGGGAAAGTCTCAGAATTGCAGGATAAAGTGAAAAGTCAGGCTTTGGGAAGCACAGGAACCAGCCCCACAGATCTACATGCCAAAAATGATGGGTGCCATCACTGAGATAAGTGCCCAATGATCTTTTTAAGTTCTTGGATCATCACTTTGCTCATCCCAGAAATAGAGTGTAATAGATCAGCTGAGAGTAGGGGTCTGTAGCAGGCAGAATAATGGCCCCTCAAGATGTTCATGTCTTTTTTTTTTCTTTTCTTTATTTACTTATTTATTGGGTTTTCTTTTCTTTCTTTCTTTCTTTATTTTTGGCTGCATTGGGTCTTCGTTGCCGCGTGCAGGCTTTCTCTAGTTGTGGCAAGTGGGGGCTACTCTTTGTTGTGGTGCATGGGCTTCTCATTGCGGTGGCTTCTCTTGTTGCGGAGCACGGGCTCTAGGGTGCGCGGGCTCAGTAGTTGTGGCTCGTGGGCTCTAGAGCACAGGCTCAGTAGTTGTGGCACACGGACTTAGTTGCTCCGCGGCATATGGGATCTTCCTGGACCAGGGCTTGAACCCGTGTCCCCTGCATTGGCAGGCAGATTCTTACCCACTGCGCCACCAGGGAAGTCCAAGATGTTCATGTCTTAATCCCTGAAACCTGTAAACGTTACCTTAAATGGCAAAAGGGACTTTGCAGATGTGAGTAAATTAAGGACCTTGAGCTCCGGAGATTATCTTGGATTATTGGGGTGGGACCAATGTAATCACAAGTGTCCTTAGAAGTGAAAAAACTTTTCCAGCTGGATCTGAGAGATATGACTATGGAAGCAGGATTAGAAAGATGTTACTGATTTTGAAGATTGCTGGTTTGGAACATGAAGGAAGGGGGTTATGGGCTGAGGAATGCCAGCAGCCTCTAGAAGCTGGAAAAGGCAATGAAATGGATCTTCCCAGGAGCCTTCAAAAAGGAATGCAGCCCTACTGACACCTTGCTTTTAGCCCAGTGAGATTTTTGACCAACAGAACTGTGTTGTTTTAACTCTAGGTTTGTGATAATTTGTTAGGGCAGAAAATAGAAAACTAATACAACAGTCTATCCCTTGAGCTGGAGAAGCCATCACTTTGATTGACAGTCTGACCAAGGCTGTATCCCTTGGAGAGTAGGAGGTAGGTTCCTGCATGAAAATCGGGTGCCATTGCCTAGTGAGGGAAAGAATGTTGAACAGACAAAACCTGGGGGCCTGCTGCAACCAACCACCATAGCCCCTTGCACATTGTTTAATCAAAATCTATCCAGTTGAATTTTTAGGGCCAGCAACCGATTAGGTTAAACGCTCTGGGCGAGAAGCCTTGAGGAAACAGAAGAGAACTTTACAAGAAATGTAAACCCAAATTTACATATGCAACGCTGCATATATAAATATTGCATCTTAAAAGAACTTTAAGAACTACATCTTAAAAATTCCAAATTTTGTCATAAAGATTCTTATGAAACTTGGAAAGGACTGATTCCCCCTCAATAAAGATGTAGTTAACTCAGCCAGCTTCCCTAGTACCTAGACATATGGACCTCTTCCATAAAGTGTTTAAGAATCACTGGCTTAGTCACTGACTAATTAGCTGTTGATAAATCACAGACACTAATGGGAACATACTTAGAGGCAAATGAGGTGGAAGTTATGGTCCACAGTCTAAGAAGGCAAAACATTGCTAGGAGAGCCAAAAGGAGCAATAAGGGAAGTTACCGTGCCTGTCCTAAAACCCTGACTGTGGTCACTGAAGGTGGGGAGAAGGTCAGAGCCAAGGAATACAAGTCAAGTCTATGGAAAAGCCAGGGCTGACAGCCAACACACGCTCAGCTTTTGAACACTTAGTCTGACCAGGTGGCAGTCTAACAATGGGTAATGAAAACATCATTTTGGAATATACTCGAATATCACTCTAAAGGGGTCATTATTGTCAGCTCATGATTCAGGTAAAAGGTTTTGGCTCATGAAGATACTTTTCCTGCAGTTAACGCGATCCATGCTCAGGTGGTAGTAAGACATCTTAGTCACCTTTTTGAAGGGGAGTCTGTTCTGGTTGAAAACAGTTTTGGCTGTGAGCATTCCCTCAGGAGTTTGCGTGTGTATCTGCCTGTTTTTTGGTGTTGGGGTTTGGGAGGGATGAGCCAAGGGACTCTTTCCCCAGACACTAGAGCCAGGTAGGTTCAAAAAGAGATGGTTCTAGGAAAACTGTTCTCAATCCTGGCCACATGTTACAACTATCTGGGAAGCTTTAAAACAAAAATACCAATGTTCGGGCTCAGAACTCCAGAGGTGGGACCGTGGTATCTGAATACTCTAAAAGCTCCCAGAGAATTCCAATGTCTGGCCAATGCTGTCAGGGTCAAGAACCACTGCTTTAGAATTTTCTAGTATGGTTATCCTATAGGTCGCTAGTTTTGTGGCATCTTCTCAGGCAGGTATGGCTCAACAGTGCTTCTCAAACTTCCGTGCGCCCGAAGGCCACCTGGGCACTGTTTAAAATTCAAATTCCCAAGCCCCATCCTTAGAAAGTCCTAGAGGATCCCGCTTGCGCAGCGCCCAGGAGTCTTCGTCTTCTGTTGCACGCCGTCCCAGGGTCGCAACCCAACAAATTAGCGCTGAGAGATAACAGCTGTGGGGAGATCAGGACCAACTGAGAGGGGCTGGTGGAAGAAAAAGGACAAATTCGTGAGCACAGATCCCGGGACTACTGAGGAGACGTGAGTATGACCAGGAGTGTGGCGCTGGGTGTGGTCAGCTCTGGGTTCCGGAAAATTCCCTCGGGGCGGGGGCGGGGGTGGGGGTGCTGGGAGGCGTGTCTCCCCGGGCCCGTGTCTCCCCGGGCCCCTTCTCTCCGCCGCCGCTTCCCACCTTACGCGCCTCCTCCGAAAGCCTCTGGACCTCTCTGCTCGGCTCTCTGAGCCGCGACCAGAAGGCGCGCCGGGAGCCGCCGTGGGGAGGGGAAGAGCTGGGCTGCTAGCGGCGGGAAGGGGGCGCGACGGGGGCTTCCCGGCTCCAGCCACAGGTCGGCCGCGGGCCAGGGCGCGCGCACCGTGGGGCCGAGCGTCCGGGCGCGGCCACGGCCTCGCCTCCTCGCGCTCGCGAGGCCGCCTCCTCCCCGCGCCGCCGGCGCTGCCCGGGGGCGGGGACTCGCCGCTGCGGAGGCCGGAGACGCGGCGGCGCCGGAGGCTGCGCGGGGCGCGGAGCGGGCGGGAGCGCGAGGCCGGCGGCGGTAGGAGAGCGGCCCGGGCGGCCTGGGAGCCGGGCCTCGCAGCACCGAGCGGCCGCCTGAGCCGCTGCAGGAGGTGAGTGGGCGGCGCGCGTGCTCGGCGCGCCCTCCGGCCGCTCTGGACGCCTTACCTCTCCTTGTCCCTCCTCGGCCCCGGGCCCTCGCCCAGGGACCCCGCGCCGGGTCCCGGAAACACCCCCCGACTTGCGCCCGGGCCTCAGCCTTTTACCGGAGTCGGCTCGGGGCCGGCCCCGCACCTCCCCGCGCCGGAGCCTTCTTCCCGGGGCCGCCCCGACCCGCCGGGTTCCGGCTCCCGGGCTGGGCTCCCCTGCGGAGGCCGGTCTGGGGCGACGCGGGGCCTTTCTTTTTGTTCTTAGCTATGTCACGCGCGTCGGCATCCAAAGTCAAAAGCGAGCATTCTCCAAAGTCGCGCTAAGCCGTGCGGGCGTGATTGGCACGCGGGGAGGGCGGGCTGGCCGCGCCGCTCAGCTCTTCCCCCTCAGCCCCGCGCGCGCTCGGGCCGCCGCGGTGCCCAAGTTGGCAGCGGTCGCGTCCTGGCAGGTGACCGGGAGCTTCACGCCGGGTTCTCGGTCTGCGAGCCGCCAGGACTCCTCTGAAGCACGTGTCAGGGATGCTCCGGGTTCCCTCCTGTACCTGTATTTCCCACCTTTGGCGGCGTGGAGGGTCCACAGAACTTTTGCTCTGCTGTAAAAATAGTCTCCTGGGTTTCCATACTCTTTATATGTCACACCCTATTTAGTATTTTTAATGATTGTTTTTTGGTAAAACAAAACAGGCAAAATGCCTATTTTGATGAGTGTTCTTTTTAGCGGAATTTAAGAATCATTGTATTCAGCAAGTAATGGTGGTGCTTAAGATATCCCGTTTACAAATTTGCAAAACCAGACTCGTGTGGCTTTCACGGTTTTGAGATTTCCTTTGTATGGTTTGTGGTCTTCAAGGCCCAGTTGCCCTAAATTATGCAAACATTGAGGGACATTCCTAGGAGCAGAGTAAGATGTCCAGTAGCCTGCTTAAATATTTAACAGCTTTAGAGTGACTCTGTTTGACTCATGGCCATGAGATTGACTCAAATTTGGCAGTTTTAGTATTTCTGAATTTTTTGTAACGTGAGACCTGAGAAGTGGAATCTCTTGTTGGTCCTTGTGGGTCTCCTAGGGCATCCCTAGCTCCTTCTACTTGTGTTAGAGAAGATTACGCCAAGCTCATGCTATCGTGAAGAATAGTTTTACTTTATTTGTAAATAGAAACCAGTAACTTGCTAAGGCTTGCTGTTCTTAGGTCAGAATTCAATTTTTAAGGGGTCAGTGGTGAAAACATTGAGTTCATAGGATGTTTAAAGAAAACAGGTTAACTCTTCAAGACGTATTTTGTTCTCCTGTGAAGATACCACTTTTTTTTTTTTTTTTGGTTTTTCTCAAAAATGAAAGACCAACGATGAGAGGAAGGAATGCTGGCGGGGGGGGGGGGGTGTCAGATTTTGGGGACGTTGCCATTAGGAGCTAAGGATGCCATCTGCTTTCTAATTGCTGGCCCTAGGTCCAGTTATTGATGGGGGAATGAAAAGATTTTGCATTTATATAGTTTTTTTGAGGGGTGTGGCTGAAACAGCAGTGAGGATGGTTGACCATGTCAGGCCCAGGGCTACCTTCAGTCCATTTATGTGGCCACCTTCCTCCAGCAGGGAGGGAACTGCTGACTGTACTGAAGATCCTGTGAATGCTGCAAGCTGGCTTTCTGCATCTGAAGCACAAAGGATAGCCAGGCAGAGCCTGGGGAAACTGCCTCTGCCGGGAAGAGTTAGAAGGTGGGGTGTCGCTTCAAGCCAGCTGTGCTGCGTGGGGAACAGGATCCCATCACGGGCAGTTTAGTGAAAGGGAGCTTGAAGGTAGTGTGGTCCCTGAAGACCAGCCCTGCTTCTAAACAGGCCTGGGGTGGCCAGGAGAGGGGGAGGCAGGGACAGGGATGAGAGGCCCTGTGCCTGGGGCTTTAATTCAGTTGTATTATTGTTGTTTTTATTTTTCTTTAGAAAAAAATAAGGTGCCTTAGGAAAAGATTAATTTCTTTTTTAATGACTTGGGAAATGGGAAATAACATCTGTAATTGGGATAAGAAGAAAAAGCACTTTTTTTGGTTTAAAAAAAAAAACTTGGTTAAAATTATTTTCTAAAAATTCACAGAAGTAAAAGGAATGGTCTTGATAGGCCCTTGGCGTTCACCTTAACAAAGTGTGAATGGGATTTCACTTGCTCCCCCAAGATGGTCCTAGATTGTGGTTATTTTCTTTTCTAGACTTTTTCAAGTGACTGATGAAATTACATTGAAAGAGAGACTTGGCTTGAAGTTTAAGGATTATTTCCAAAATTCCCAGAGAGCCTACTTTGCTTCACAAAGAAATTTCCCCCATTTTCAGGAAAAAAAATGCATACCTTCTCAGATTTTTACAACATTTTGATCTTATTTTCCTTCAAGGCTGCATTAATAGAACTTCCTCTCACTAAAGTTTTGAAGGTTAATTAGTGCCTGACAGGAAGAATATGTATGTAAAAATACCATATAATATGATTATAGTGATATATATTGTAGTTTGCTGTGGTTTCCAAGCTTTTTTGCTCATTCTTGTTAGTAAAAAAATCTTAACACCTAAAACGAAGACAGTGTAATATGTCAATTATATCTCAATTAAGACCAATTTTTAGCACTCCTCTTACGTGTGTTTGTTACTTATAAATTATATACATGTGCTGTCATTGTTTTCTTGTACCTCAAGATTCAGTTTACACTTAGGGATGGATTCACTGTTAATCACAGTGGAGGTAAAACCCTTTTTCATATACTCCTTGAATTTTGAGTATTTTTGGCCTGGTTCTTGTCAGATCTGAGTACATCGTCATTGTTTTTACTTTGTGATGTGGCTCAGGTGAAGCTGACTCAGGGCAGGAAGTGTGTTCCCAGCCTTGGGCTTGTGTTCACCTCTGCTTGCGTTTATTAGTGTAGCTTTAATTTGTGCTTTTTGTAGGAATCTTAAAGCTATTCATATCCTCTGTGGGGTTTAGTTTCGTTATAATTTGTCCATCTACCTCATGGTGCGCTTGCCCAAGTCAAAGGAGTGCTTCAGGCACCGCAGAGGGCTGGTGACAGGTGACCCTTGACAGAGGGTCTTTGTGAGGATGCAATCAGTCAGTTCCTGCTTTTATTAGCACTATTAGTATTTCATGGTAGTATAATTAGTACAGTGTAACATAGTGTAAAATAATTAGTATATACATAATATATTTAACTTGTTATATGTAATATTTATATTACTAAAACATAGTTGCTATTCTATTTTTTGGATAAAAATAAATGTAACTTCTAGGATTTTTTCCCCAACCAGGTGGAGCATCTTTTACACCTTCTGGGATGCATGCACCCTGCTGGTAGACAGTTGGTTCTCTCACTTTAGCCACACTCTCAATACCACAGCAGTTCCTTTCAGTTAAGTATTTACTTGGTGGCAAGTAAATGCTCTCATTTAATTTTCACACCAGCCTTAGAAGACAGACCCCAAGGTTATCCCTTTACAGATGAGCCCAGAAGGTTAGGAGGAGAAGAGGAACCGCCCCGTCACCAAGTCAGAAACGGGTCCTCACACTGCCCTGCATCTCCTCTCAGTTACCTGCCCAGGCTCAGGACAGGGACCTGGGTCTTCTTAGTGTCCCCGGTGGTGGGGTCCAGCACAGAAGGGAGCCTTGGAATGTATTTGAATGAGTTCAGTGTATTTCTCTACTTCATAATACATATATATGTTGTCATTGTTTTGTTTTAGAAGAAGCTGTAAAATATGGTGTTTTAATCTGGGAATGCTACAAATACAGCTTCAAAACTTGCTAGTGTTACCATTATACATCTGCCTAACATCTCAATTTTTTGTTGTTACTGTTTGGCTTTTGTATTGAAGATACGCTCATTGAGGAAAAAAAAATGGTATAAAGCAAAAAAATGAAAGCTTCATTCCTCTATACATTCTGCTCCCTTACTACAACTTGTATATATCCTTCCTTATAAACATTTGCTATACATTTTCTATGGTGGAAAAATATATTGATTTATTGAGAGTATTTAAAAAATTTTTTCAACAAAAGTAGGATATGATAATTACTATTTTGTAATTTTTTTCATGTAACAATTTGTATTTTGATCATCCGTTGCTCCATAACAAATCATCTCCAAGCTTAAAACCATCATTTTATTATTGCTCCTGATTCTGTGGGTTGACTGGGCTGCAGTCTTTTGAGGCTCAGTTGGGCTGGAACTTCAAGATGGCTCATTCACCATTACCAGTTTTTAAAGTATTGCCTTGGTGAATTCTTGGACAGAATTTTAATATACTAATGATTGATTTAGAAAAAATTTTTTTAACTATTTCTCTGATTTCAGTGCTGTCAGAACTGGAGAGTCTAGCGCATCAAAATGCTCTCTGTCATTTATATCTGTGTAGCAGATAGATGATTCCTTATCTTTCCTCTGTGTTTTCTGTATCAGTGAGGGAGGTCCTGTAGAAGCCATGTTGCTCTGGAATTAGTGATCACTTCATTCTGATTAAAGAAGAGGTACCTTTATCCACAGGTGAGCAGTGACTTTGAGATGGCCAAAGGGAGAAAAGACCCTTGACGGAGAAGTTACTTTAAATGGAGTCCATTTGGGGTTACTCTTTACCTCTTAGGGAGGTAAAAAGAAACCTTATTTCTCTAGGGCACACAGTAGTAGATAGGTTTAGGGACAATGTTTGCAACTGCAGATGGGAGGTGTGAGAAAATAGTAGAATAAAACAGAAGGCCAAAGACCAGGAAAGAGCTGGGAGGAAAAAACTCAAACTTAACCTTTAAACAGTAGGGAAATACAAATATTTCTCCAAAGATAAACAACACACCCCCTCCAACATGCCTTTCCTCTTTTTGAAAATAAATGAGTGCAGCCAGAACAAGATTCACTTGTCAGACTTGTCCAGTGAGCTCTGGAGAGGACAGTGGTTCTCAGCCTTGACCTGCATCAGCATCACGTGGAGGGCTTTTAAACACAGACCCCAAGTTGCTGACTTGGTAGGTGTGGGGTGGGCCAGAACATTTAAATTTCTAACATTCCCACATGATGCTGATGCTGCTGGCCCAGGGAACACACTTTGAGAACCACTGAACTACAGCAGGTGTCTCAAGGTACAGCAAACCTTTTCTGTAAAGGGCCAGATGGTATTTTAGGTTCTGCAGGCCCTGTGGGCTGTGTCACAGCTACTCACTTCTTGTAGCCTGACAGCGATAGACAATACGTAAATGAATGGGCATCGTTGTATCCCAATAAAACTTCATTTAGGGACACTGAAATTTTAATTTCATATATTTCAGTACTTTTCATGTCATGAAATATTATTATTCGGATTTTTTCACTTAAAAAACTTAAAATCTGAGCTTTCAGGCAGTGTACAGAAGCAGGTGGCTGGCAGGATTTGGCCCTTAGGCTGAAGTTTGCCAACTCCTGAACTAGACTAGGAGGAATTTGGGAACGCCTGCCAACGTGTAGTCTTGGTGTCTGTAGGGAAGGTGGCCCTTCTTCAGAAAATCAAGTGCTGGAAGAAACACAGTGGAATTTGGTTCTCCTCATTCATTTTCACTCATTCACTTCATTTTTTGGTATTTTCACTGCGTAGCACTAAACATGCACATTAATTTTTAGTTTTTCTTTTTAAAACATTTTATTGAGTATAATTGACATAACATTAGTTTCAGGCATACAACAAAATGATTCAATATTTGTATATATTGTGAAATGCTCACCACGATGAGTCTAGTTAACATCTGTAACCACATAGTTATGAATTTTTTTTTTCTTGTGATGAGAACTTTTAAGATCTACTCTCTTAGCAACTTTCAGATATGCAATACAGTTATTATTAACTACAGTTACCATGCTATTAAAGGTTTTTCTTTCTAAACTGTTAGCTTCTAGAATTGGGGAAAAATTGGAGGTTGGGAAAGTGAGAGGAAGAGAATCTGTGCACTTCCTAGTAAGTTTTGAAAGCAATTTAAGGAGAATACAACGGACTTGTCATTTAACCCTAATGGTTTAGAGCAGGAGTTGGCAAAGTTTCCCGAAGGGAAAGATAGTAAATACTTTAACTGTTTCAATCTTCGTAATAACCCTATGAGTAGATCCCCATCTCTATTTTTCAACTCTGCCTTGTAGCTAGAAAGCAGCTGTGGGCAGGACTTCAAGGGCTGGGCATGGCTGTGTTCAGCAAACCCTTATTTACAAAATGGGCCACCAATGGCCTGTGGGCTTTGGTATGCTGACCCCTGCCTTGGAGACATTCTTGGGACGGAGTAGAATATCTCTAAACCCTCCCGAAAAATGCTGAGTGGGGCGTCCTCTGATCTGTTTGCTTCACTGTGGTGACTTCTGAACTCCGTGCAGGGCACCTCCGGCTCTGGCCCTCCGCCATCCCGGTGAAGCCATTTCCTCTGAAAAGGAATAAAGGTGCGGCTCCCCTGCTGTTTGGAGAAGCTGTGTTGTTTCTGCAGTGGTGACATTGGTCAAACAAGCCAATCCGATTTGATTGCTCCCATATATTTGCCTATATGATTAAAAACCTCTATGTGAGAATGAGGAAATGAAAAAATTATTTAACTAGGAGGTTCAAGGGGCTCATGCATTTGGCCAGTTGCCCATTTTCTTATGCTTTTTCTTTTTCTGAAAAAAGTAATTAGAGGTCTCTGTTTGCTTATAAAAATTTTTGTCTTACGAGCAAACAATAATTTTAACCAGTAGATTGAATTTTTTAAATTAAGTCAGTAGAAAGAATCTGCAGGGTTTTTTTTTTTTTTATGACTCTTTCAACTTACCAAGAAACTTTTAGTGCAGACACACACCACTTTCTTTCATTCCAGGGAAACCTGGAATTTCACAGAGTTTGGCTGATTTAGGTTAATCTTTTTCAGTATGTCAGGTGACTGTAATCAAATATGAGACAAAACACATTCTGAAGCCTAAATTATAACTATTAATCTGTCTGACACAGTCTGTCTCCCACCCACTTCCGTCACCCTCCAGTCAACATAAATTCTAAGGTGGAGGAGAGGAAGGCGTTTGAAATGTTTGACAGCCGTAAACTCTGGCTCTGAGCTCCTGCCCTCAGTCTCCATCAGGCTTTGGCATTTACCACCTGTGTTTGTCCCTTTGTCTTCAGCAGCAGGGTTCCTGCAGTCCTGGAAGTCCGTGGTGAGGCATGTTGCAGGCCCAAAGGCTCACTGTTGGCCCTCCCTTCCTCGTGGTCATCTTCTTACCTGGGCAGCCCTGTGTCCATTGGGAAGTCCAGGGCTCTCCTAACCGTCCCTCTGGGTGGCTGCACACCGTCCGGCTGGCCAAGTGCTGGGTCACAGTGACGGGCTTCTGAGACTGTACTCAACTTCCTGGAACCTCTCTTTTACATAATGTGGTCCTGGTCTGGGATCTCTACTGCTGCAGCGGCATCCGGAGTCAGTCCCAGGAGATGGCAGTTACTGCTGCTTCCGTTGACAGCAGAGTCAAGCGAAGAACGCAGATGGCTGGTTCCTATAAAGTAGAACAATTGAGGAAGGAAAACATTCATCACCTTTTTCTTATAAAACGAGAAAAAGACCAGATCTGGAAATGATTTGTTATTCATCTTTCCATCTCTAATAATGATAGTCAGCATTTATCGAGCAATTGACACTATGTGCCAGTTGTGGTTCTAAGCACTTCTCATATCTTTACTCATCTGTTACTCACTTTAACCCTCTGAGGAAGACGGTGAGGCACAGATGGGTCCTGTGACTCCGAAGAGGTGGAACCAGGATCCGACTCTGGCCATCAGGTTCCAGAGTTTGTTCTCTCAACACTGCCCTGAGCTTCCTGGTGCTAGCACAGCACCTGTCCCCTAGTAGTTGCTCATTAAATTTTTTATTGACTGGCTAAAGGAAGGAGAATGTTAAATGATCATCTGTACACTTCCTTGAAGTGAGAGTTGAGTTATATTGTTTTCAGAGTTATAGTATACCCACCCTGACTTACATCTGCAGGAATAACAAAGGGTCAAGTGAGGGTCCCATCTAAAAGTTTATTTTTAGGGAATTAAGCATATGACAAAGATGGCCTTTCAAAGAACTAAGTAAAAATAGTTTATTCCATAAAGGATGCCCAAGGAACTGGCCAGCCATTACAAAAAAAAAAAAAAAAAGTTGTTTTCTTTGTATTTCCTTACTCCTTGCGTCAAAAAGGAATTCCAAGTGGATGAAACATTTACATATAAATATGAAACCATAGATATGTTGAGAGGAGATATGGGTAAATGTATATATAAACTTAGAGTAGGAAATGTCTTTCTAAACATAAGCAAAATCTAGAAGCAATAAAAAGAGTGATAATATTAGGTTATTTTAAAAACACCACCAACAACCAAAAATTATGGGCAAAAAATTTTACACAGAAAGGAGGAGTGGGCCCAGTTGTTGGTAATTTAAGAAGTGTCCCAGGCGATTCTGATGCTCTCTGAGGGTTAAGAACAGCTGGAATAGAAGGATACAGCCAGTGGAGTGGGAAGAGGAGGATTCTTAATTTCACACTTAGTGCGATTTTTCTCCGCAATTGTATTTGTCTTCTTATATTTTAAAAAGTTAATAAGAGTAAAAAAAAAAAAAAAAAAAGTGTGATCAAAATCAAACATGATGAGGCAGTGGAGACATTTTTAGCAGATTTATAAAATTTTCTAGAACTTTAGTATTTCTGAGCATTAGTCTCTGTTAGTACGTACAATGTTTGCTGATATCAACTGTCAGTTGAATTTAAAACTTTTTTCCCTCTTTTGTCCCGAGAGACTAGAAGCTGGTGAAGAAGCCATCAGCCAGTGGAGGCTGGACTCAGCCCTCAATTCATGGGAATTCTGGGGGTGCTTTGTTTTAGGTGATTCAACTAGATTGCTCATTCAGAGACAGAGGATGTCTCCCAGGGGCACACTTAGCTACAGATACCATGGGGGAGAGCCAGCTTTGTCAGCTCTTCTGCGTTCTCACCTGCAGGAACTTCACCTCAAAGCTGAGTCCCTGGTAGTCTCCCTTCCCCCTCCTCTCTCACCTCTGTTTCCTCTTCCTCCGTTGCTGGCCACACCTAGCATAAAAGCATATCTGTTCTGAGGGAGACTGTTTATTGTGTGTGCTGCCCTCCCTCTGATAAGGTCCTTTGATTTGGCTCAGCGAAAGCCATTTGGAAAAGTCACCTTCCCTTGTCCTTGCTGACCAGGGCCAGGATCCAGCCAGACCTGGCTTGGGGTTGAAGCCCATGAGTGAAACATAGCTCCTTTCTTCTCAGCTGTATTTGTGTTTCTTTTAAGAAGCTCCATGCTCCCTGCAGCCCTTGAAGTCTCCTCCTCACTCGGCTGTGCTGCACAGATATGGCTTCGAAGGGAGAGAACAGTGCTCAAAGGAAGCAGAGCATAAATGCCTATTTCTGCTGCAGGCGGGGCACCTCCGGTCCTGGCTTCACACACCTCTAGAAGGCTTTCCGGCTTTGCTCAGGAAACACTTTAATTGGGTATCTTTGGCAATTCTGTCACAGGGTAAAAAACCCTCCCTGGTTAGGAATCAGATCAAAAAGGCTTTGGGGAATAATGAGAAATGGAGTCTTTCTAGTGTGATGTAGAAGCACTAATATTTGCTATTGCTGCTTAAAGAGATGATTTCTCAGACTGTACTGGGAGGTAGGAACTATAATTATAGATGAGAAAACTGAAGCGTAAGAGAAATCGTTACCTGCCCGAGGTGTTGAGCTGGTGTGTGATGGGTTTCTAGGATGGTGCTTGCTCCCACAAGCCTGTCCCAGGGATCTGGCCGCAGTGCCCAGGGCACACACCACTGGCTCTGGGTGGGCTACTTACACGGTCTTCTCCAGCGACAGCTTTGCATTTCAAGGAGAAGACGCCAGCCCGTGTTTCGGGGCAGGACACCTTCGTGTTGGTTGTGATGACGGTTGTGGCGTGCCTGGGGCATGCTAATGCTGGTACTGAGGCCTGTGTATTTGTTTTTATTTGGCAGATTCTCAGCCCGGTCTTTGAGATGATGGGATTGGGAAACGGGCGTCGGAGCATGAAGTCGCCGCCCCTCGTGCTGGCTGCCCTGGTGGCCTGTATCATTGTCCTGGGCTTCAACTACTGGATTGCGAGCTCTCGGAGCGTGGATCTCCAGGTGTTCTGTTTGTTCTGTTTGTGTGGATGTCATAGAGTATTTAAAGCTGCTGAGCGGTGGGGTCCGAGGGGCTTGCTGTTTATCACCACCTAAGGTGTTGCATGCTGTAATGCTCGCTGGGGGCTCTGCATGTCCCCCCACCCAGCCCCGGGCCTGACTCCACGCCAGCTCTGCTCTTGGGTGGGAGAGGACCCCCTTGTGACTTCTTAGGATTGCTGCCAGGACATGCCTCTCTGCTTTTCCTGTGAGTTAACAATTTTCAGTCAAGCCTTTTGGGCTGGTTCTGGGAAGACAATTTACGTAAGTACCCTGCCCACAGCCCGTTCTGGTCCTCCAATCCACACTCAAAATCTAAGAGTGGTGTTGGTAATGTACGTGGAGAACGGGCATGACAAATATGTTTTTAGAGGTACCAATCTTTATCAGCATCATTTACTGATAATAATAACTTTATCTTTCCCATTCATTGCTGCCCATCGTGGGTCAGGCAGTGCTGAGCAGTGACAGAGACTCTCACTGACCGCAGTTTAGTCAGCCTCTGAGGAGCCCCCTTCGTGACTAGGCCTCCATCTTGGTCCCCCATCCTGTTTTTGGCCTGCCCAGCCCAGGCTTAGCAAAGAATCCCGCTAACTCATCCCTCCACCCCTGATACCTGAGCAAGTTCCTCATCCCTTATCTTTGATGTCTAGCCCTGGGCCTGCCTTTAGCAAGACTCCTGTTAGGCCAGTTTAGCAAGAATCTCCCCACCCTCTTAGTGCTTTTCCACCCACTGACCCCCTCACTCTGCTCGTTGGCTATAAATCCTCTGCTGTCTTTGCTGTGCTCAGAGTCGAGACCAGTTTCTCTCCTGACTGCAGTAGTCATGATCCCTGTTGCAGTAGCCTTGAATAAAGTTTTCCTTATCATTTTAGCAAGTGTCAGAATAATTTTTCTTTAAGGATATATTGCATAAATTACCTTCTTTTGTACACAGACTCTCTCAGGTTGGGATTTTATGTTCCCCATTTCACAGGTGGGCAAACTAAGGCTCGGAGAGGTTAAGGACGAGGGGAGCTGGGATGCCAACCCAGTCTTTCTGATGGCAGAGCTTGAGCTCTTAGCCATGGAAATCCATCCCATAGGGGTGTTTTGTCCTCCTCTCATGCTTACCTCCCACGGTTGTAGTGCTTTCGTCTGAGCTTCCACTGGATCCCTGTTCTCTGGGCAGATGGGGTCTTGGTGTCCAGAGAATTGAATCTGTTTTCAGAGATTGTGTCTTATAAAGAGTGTTAAATGCTCTGTTAGTGAGGAAAAGGAACGAAATATTTGAGCACCAGCTCACGCCAGGTAAAGCATAAGGCATTTTATGTACAGGCAGACCTTGGCGATATCCCGAATTCAGTTCCAGACTGCCGCAATAAAGCCAATAGCGCAATAAAACAAGTCACGTGAGTTTTTGTTTTCCTAGTGCATAAAAAGTTATATTTACACTATATGGTAGTCTGTTAAGTGTTCAATAGTGTTATGTCTAAAAAAAGAGCATACTTAATTTAAAAATACTGCTGGGACTTCCCTGGCAGTCCAGTGGTTAAGACTTCTCTCTTCCAATGCAGGGGTGCGGGTTCGATCCCTGGTCGGGGAACTAAGATCCCCACATGCTTCGAGGCACGGCCAAAAAATAAAAAAATAAAAATACTTTACTGCTAAAAAATGGTAACCATCATCTGAGCCTTCAGGGAGTCATAGTAGTAACTTCAATGATCATGATTGCAGATCATCATAACAAATATAATAATAATGAAAAAATTTGAAATATGGCGAGAATTACCAAAACGTGACACAGAGGTGTGAAGTTAACAAATGCTGTTGGAAAAATGATGCTGATAGACTTGCTCCACGCAGGGTTGCCACAAACCGTCAATTCCTAAAAAACAGTATCTATGAAGCTCAATAAAATGAGGTGTGTGTGTACCTGCCTCATTCAGGCCTTCCAAATCCCTGTGAGGGGTGTGGTGGTGTTTCCACGGAGACACGCGGTGGAGACACAGATGCTCAGAGAAGTGAATTCCACCATTTCTCTAGAATAACCTGTGGGAGCATCTACACCACTGACCTAAAAGATTGAGCCCTGGGAACACACCGTGTGTGACCACACTTGATGCTGGCTGGGGCCCCGGCGTGGTCTTGCTGAGGGAGCGCGGGCGGTCTGGTCTGGAGATGGCTTGACACGGTCCTTACGCTGCGATGTCCTTGCAGACGCGCATCGTGGAGCTGGAAGGCAGGGTCCGCAGGGCGGCAGCGGAGCGAGGGGCCGTGGAGATGAAGAAGAACGAGTTCCAGGGGGAGCTGGAAAAGCAGCGGGAACAGCTGGACAAAATTCAGTCCAGCCACAACTTTCAGATGGAGAGCATCAACAAGTTACACCAGGATGAAAAGGCAAGACCTGCTTGGTTTTCCTCTGAATTCTGTGCTAAGTACCATTTATACCCTGTCAAATTCTCCTCAGTGGGAGGATAAGCTGCTGTGTGTGTATGTAATGTAGTTACGTGGAATGAGCCTCTTGATCAAGCTTTGGGTGTCTCCTCATATCGCCGTTAGGCCCTGGGTGGGTTTGTTGGAAAAACTTTTGCAGTGCTGATAAATGGGAGAAATGCAAAAGAACTGTCTTAGCAGCACGTTCGTCCTCCTGTTACCTTTTTTCCTTACTTTCTACAAGTATGCATTAAGTACCTACTCTGTGCCAGGCCTGTGCCGGATGCTTGTATCTCACAGAGGAATAGCATTTGTGCCCTTGAGTATCTCACAGTGAGAGGAGATGTAGACCTCCTAATATATACTAACAAAGAAGGTAGGGGACCCAAGAGTGCTGGGTTTTAAATTTAAAAAATACCAGATCCTGCACAGATTAAAAAAGGGGCTTCCCATTAGTGAGCGTATCTAAGCTTTACGTGTCTTGCTTTTTCTGGTTTTCTTGGGACTGTGTGACTCCACTTTCCTGTTTGTTAAATTGTATAATGGTGTGAGTTACTAATATCTTCCTTTCTAAAGTGCATCAAACTCATGACTATTTCCTCGCAAGATTTGACTATTTCCTACTAAAACCAAGTCCACATTCAAGATAATGGATCTCAGGATATGACCTCCTTCCAGTAAATCAAGCATTTCACAGAGAGAGGCACATGGATTAGTAAGAGCCAAATCTGTGTAAAGTGCTACTAGTTACCAGATCATGAATCATTTCTAGATAGGGCCTCAGACTTTTCCTGTGTAACTGGTTTAAAAGGTGAGAAATACTTTTTTTTTATTTGCGGAATACTTTCTCATAGTCACAAATGTGTATTTCTTCTTTGGGAATTGTTCCAGTTTTAATGCTGTTATAGGAAAGTGCTCCCTATAACTTTATAATAAAGTGCTTTCCTATAGGAAAGTTCTCCCGTTTTCTCATGTGTGGGTGACACTATCTGTGCTCCTGAAAGCCCCTTTAACTGAATAGAATGGGACCTTGCCATTTCTCACAGTGTGTACACATGCTTAACCTCCTGAAGCACGCTTTGGGAGGCGGCAGAGTTTATTCTCAAGGGATAGAGTTGGCAGAAACTCCATCTGGGATTTGCAGGACGTAACGAGAAGGTCTCTGGCACCCTGGCCCTCTGCCCAGTTAGGAAGGAGGCCTGTGATGGGACCTGGGGAGTGTTGGGCTGGGAAAGGGGACCCAGCAGAGACCAGCAGCCTTGCCCCATTGGGCCTGGGCTGGACAGGGCAAGGTGGGAAGGACCGTACGTGCTGAGGTCTGGGACCAGCCAGAGCAAGGTTTTCCCACCTGCAGGGAGGGAGGAAAAAGGATGTTTTGTGTACCTGTCTACCTGCCTCTCCACCCCTGTGTGTATGTGTGTCATTACCTGAAAATTTGACTCTTTTTTCTGTAGGAAGAATTGTCTTTTATTGATACTCTGAGTCTCTGGCCTTCTACGTTTTGTTTTTAACCTTTTTTTTTTGAAATGGTAGTGATAGAAGATAGAAGGGCTGTTCGTGTCTGCATGTGGTGTTTGGTTATTGCTTTTAACTGTCCTTGTTTTCTTCATCAGTCTCCCAAATGCCTCTGAAATTTTACTGGCTCATGAAATCCAAAATTCTGGGAATGACTAATCTCTCTTTTCATACTCCTCCAAGCTCCTGGATATTTTTGTGCATTGCACAAAGTGTGGGTGCCTGTTTGGGGTGGGGAGAAGGAAAAGCGATTGCAGGGTAATTTCTGCTCATGGGACCTTCTGCCTTGGCCTTGGTACGCCGAGGGGCTCCAGAGTCCTGTAAAACAGGTTGCAGACAGCCGGGCTTCCCGTATCGTATGGGCAGAGTCCTCAGAGACTGCGCTGCACAGAACCATTTGTTCTAGCGAATTCATAGTAACACAGTCAATGAAGCTTCATCACCACAGGCAAGCCCTAGATATAGAAATGCTGGTTTATCGAGTGTGAGCTTTTGTGGGGATAAGACTTCAGACTTGGAATTCTTTGAAATGTGATTGACCGACTGTTTCCTAAAAACATCTGCCTCTATAGGAGGAAATGAGAGGGAACATCTCCCAGCCAGAAACCAGGTGACTGTTACACCTCGGTTCTGAACGCTTCAGTTTTACGGCTTCTTTTTTTTTTTTTTTTTTTTAAACATCTTTATTGAAGTATAATTGCTTTACAATGGTGTGCTAGCTTCTGCTTTACAACAAAGTGAATCAGTTACATATATACATATGTTGCCATATCTCTTCCCTCTTGCATCTCCCTCCCTCCCACCCTCCATATCCCACCCCTCTAGGTGGTCACAAAGCACCGAGCTGATCTCCCTGTGCTATGCGGCTGCTTCCCACTAGTTATCTATTTTACATTTGGTAGTGTATATATGTCCATGACACTCTCTCACCCTGTCACATCTCACCCCTCCCCCTCCCCATATCCTCAAGTCCATTCTCTAGTAGGTCTGTGTCTTTATTCCCATCTTGCCACTAGGTTCTTCATGACTTCTTTTTTTTTTTTTTTCCCTTAGATTCCATATATATGTGTTAGCATACTGTATTTGTTTTTCTCTTTCTGACTTACTTCACTCTGTATGACAGACTCTAACTCCATCCACCTCATTACAAACACCTCCATTTCATTTCTTTTTATGGCTGAGTAATATTCCATTGTATATATGTGCCACATCTTCTTTATCCATTCATCCGATGATGGACACCTAGGTTGCTTCCATGTCCTGGCTATTGTAAACAGAGCTGCAATGAATATTTTGGTACATGACTCTTTCTGAATTATGGTTTTCTCAGGGTATATGCCCAGTAGTGGGATTGCTGGGTCATATGGTAGTTCTATTTTTAGTTTTTTAAGGAACCTCCATACTGTTCTCCATAGTGGCTGTATCAATTTACATTCCCACCAACAGTGCAAGAGTGTTCCCTTTTCTCCACACCCTCTCCAGCATTTATTGTTTCTAGATTTTTTGATGATGGCCATTCTGACCGGTGTGAGATGATACCTCATTGTAGTTTTGATTTGCATTTCTCTAATGATTAATGATGTTGAGCATTCTTTCATGTGTCTGTTGGCAATCTGTATCTCTTCTTTGGAGAAATGTCTATTTAGGTCTTCTGCCCATTTTTGGATTGGGTTGTTTGTTTTATTGTTATTGAGCTGCATGAGCTGCTTGTAAATCTTGGAGATTAATCCTTTGTCCGTTGCTTCATTTGCAAATATTTTCTCCCATTCTGAGGGTTGTCTTTTGGTCTTGTTTATGGTTTCCTTTGCTGTGCAAAAGCTTTTAAGTTTCATTAGGTCC
Source organism: Eubalaena glacialis (assembly GCF_028564815.1). Lineage (NCBI taxonomy): Eukaryota > Metazoa > Chordata > Mammalia > Artiodactyla > Balaenidae > Eubalaena > Eubalaena glacialis. Next base: position 118,697 of record NW_026871478.1, read on the forward strand.
CATTTGTTTATTTGTGTTTTTATTTCCATTTCTGTAGGAGCTGGGTCAAAAAGGATCTTGCTGTGACTTATGTCATACAGTGTTCTGCCTATGTTTTCCTCTAAGAGTTTGATAGTGTCTGGCCTTACACTTAGGTCTTTAATCCATTTTGAGTTTATTTTTGTGTATGGTGTTAGGGAGTGTTCTAATTTCATACTTTTACATGTACCTGTCCAATTTTCCCAGCACCACTTATTGAAGAGGCTGTCTTTTCTCCACTGTATATGCTTGCCTCCTTTATCAAAGATAAGGTGACCATATGTGCGTGGGCTTATCTCTGGGCTTTCTATCCTGTTCCATTGATCTATATTTCTGTTTTTGTGCCAGTACCAAACTGTCTTGATTACTGTAGCTTTGTAATATAGTCTGAAGTCAGGGAGCCTGATTCCTCCAGCTCCATTTTTCGTTCTCAAGATTGCTTTGGCTATTCGGGGTCTTTTGTGTTTCCATACAAATTGTGAAATTTTTTGTTCTAGTTCTGTGAAAAATGCCATTGGTAGTTTGATAGGGATTGCATTGAATCTGTAGATTGCTTTGGGTAGTATAGTCATTTTCACAATGTTGATTCTTCCAATCCAAGAACATGGTATATCTCTCCATCTATTTGTATCATCTTTAATTTCTTTCATCAGTGTCCTATAATTTTCTGCATACAGGTCTTTTGTCTCCTTAGGTAGGTTTATTCCTAGGTATTTTATTCTTTTTGTTGCAATGGTAAACAGGAGTGTTTTCTTAATTTCACTTTCAGATTTTTCATCATTAGTATACAGGAATGCAAGAGATTTCTGTGCATTAATTTTGTATCGTGCTACTTTACCAAATTCATTGATTAGCTCTAGTAGTTTTCTGGTAGCATCTTTTGGATTCTCTATGTATAGTATCATGTCATCTGCAAACAGTGACAGCTTTACTTCTTCTTTTCCGATTTGGATTCCTTTTATTTCTTTTTCGTCTCTGATTGCTGTGGCTAACACTTCCAAAACTATGTTGAATAATAGTGGTGAGAGTGGGCAACCTTGTCTTGTTCCTGATCTTAGTGGAAATGGTTTCAGTTTTTCACCATTGAGGACAATGTTGGCTGTGGCTTTGTCATATACGGCCTTTATTATGTTGAGGAAAGTTCCCTCTATGCCTACTTTCTGCAGGACTTTTATCATAAATGGGTGTTGAATTTTGTCGAAAGCTTTCTCTGCATCTATTGAGATGATCATATGGTTTTTCTCCTTCAATTTGTTAATATGATGTATCACGTTGATTGATTTGCGTATATTGAAGAATCCTTGCATTCCTGGAATAAACCCCACTTGAGCATGGTGTATGATCCTTTTAATGTGCTGTTGGATTCTGTTTGCTAGTATTTTGTTGAGGATTTTTGCATCTATGTTCATCAGTGATATTGGCCTGTAGTTTTCTTTCTTTGTGACATCTTTGCCTGGTTTTGGTATCAGGGTGATGGTGGCCTCGTAGAATGAGTTGGGGAGTGTTCCTCCCTCTGCAATATTTTGGAAGAGTTTGAGAAGGATAGGTGTTAGCTCTTCTCTAAATGTTTGATAGAATTCGCCTGTGAAGCCATCTGGTCCTGGGCTTTTGTGTGTTGGAAGATTTTTAATCACAGTTTCAATTTCAGTGCTTGTGATTGGTCTGTTCATATTTTCTATTTCTTCCTGGTTCAGTCTCGGCAGGTTGTGCATTTCTAAGAATCTGTCCATTTCTTCCAGGTTGTCCATTTTATTAGCATAGAGTTGCTTGTAGTAATCTCTTATGATCGTTTGTATTTCTGCAGTGTCAGTGGTTACTTCTCCTTTTTCATTTCTAATTCTATTAATTTGAGTCTTCTCCTTTTTTCTCTTGATGAGTCTGGCTAATGGTTTATCAATTTTGTTTATCTTCTCAAAGAACCAGCTTTTAGTTTCATTGATTTTTGCTATTGTTTCCTTCATTTCTTTTTCATTTATTTCTGATCTGATCTTTATGATTTCTTTCCTTCTGCTAGCTTTGGGGTTTTTTTGTTCTTCTTTCTCTAATTGCTTTAGGTGCAAGGTTAGGTTGTTTATTCGAGATGTTTCCTGTTTCTTGATGTAGGCTTGTATTGCTGTAAACTTCCCTCTTAGAACTGCTTTTGCTGCATCCCATAGGTTTTGGATCGTCGTGTCTCCATTGTCATTTGTTTCTAGGTATTTTTTGATTTCCCCTTTGATTTCTTCAGTGATCACTTCGTTATTAAGTAGTGTATTGTGTAGCCTCCATGTGTTTGTATTTTTTACAGATCTTTTCCTGTAATTGATATCTAGTCTCATAGCGTTGTGGTCGGAAAAGATACTTGATACGATTTCAATTTTCTTAAATTTACCAAGGCTTGATTTGTGACCCAAGATATGATCTATCCTGGAGAATGTTCCATGAGCACTTGAGAAAAATGTGTATTCTGTTGTTTTTGGGTGGAATGTCCTATAAATATCAATTAAGTCCATCTTGTTTAATGTATCATTTAAAGCTTGTGTTTCCTTATTTATTTTCATTTTGGATGATCTGTCCATTGGTGAAAGTGGGGTGTTAAAGTCCCCTACTATGATTGTGTTACTGTCGATTTCCCCTTTTATGGCTGTTAGTATTTGCCTTATGTATTGAGGTGCTCCTATGTTGGGTGCATAAATATTTACAATTGTTATACCTTCCTCTTGGATCGATCCCTTGATCATTATATAGTGTCCTTCTTTGTCTCTTGTAATTGTCTTTATTTTAAAGTCTATTTTGTCTGATATGAGAATTGCTACTCCAGCTTTCTTTTGATTTCCATTTGCATGGAATATCTTTTTCCATCCCCTCACTTTCAGTCTGTATGTGTCTCTAGGTCTGAAGTGGGTCTCTTGTAGACAGCATATATATGGGTCTTGTTTTTGTATCCATTCAGCCAGTCTGTGTCTTTTGGTGGGAGCATTTAATCCATTTACATTTAAGGTAATTATCGATATGTATGTTTCTATTCCCATTTTCTTAAATGTTTTGGGTTTGTTATTGTAGGTGTTTTCCTTCTCTTGTGTTTCTTGCCTAGAGAAGTTCCTTTAGCATTTGTTGTAAAGCTGGTTTGGTGGTGCTGAACTCTCTCAGCTTTTGCTTGTCTGTAAAGGTTTTAATTTCTCCATCAAATCTGAATGAGATCCTTGCTGGGTAGAGTAATCTTGGTTGTAGGTTTTTCTCCTTCATCACTTTAAGTATATCCTGCCACTCCCTTCTGGCTTGCAGAGTTTCTGCTGAAAGATCAGCTGTTAACCTTATGGGGATTCCCTTGTGTGTTATTTGTTGTTTTTCCCTTGCTGCTTTTAATATGTTTTCTTTATATTTAATTTTGGATAGTTTGATTAATATGGCGTGTTTCTCCTTGGATTTATCCTGTATGGGACTCTCTGCACTTGATTGATTGACTATTTCCTTTCCCATATTAGGGAAGTTTTCAACTATAATCTCTTCAAATATTTTCTCAGTCCATTTCTTTTTTTCTTCTCCTTCTGGGACCCCTATAATTCGAATGTTGTCCCAGAGGTCTCTTGAGACTGTCCTCAATTCTTTTCATTCTTTTTTTCTTTATTCTGCTCTGTGGTAGTTATTTCCACTGTTTTATCTTCCAGGTCACTTATCCGTTTTTCTTAATTATTCTGCTATTGATTCCTTCTAGAGAATTTTTAACTTCATTTAATGTGTTGTTCATCACTGTTTGTTTGCTCTTTAGTTCTTCTAGGTCCTTGTTAAACGTTTCTTGTATTTTCTCCATTCTATTTCCAAGATTTTGGATCATCCTTACTATCATTATTCTGAATTCTTTTTCAGGTAGACTACCTATTTCCTCTTCATTTGTTAGGTCTGGTGTGTTTTGACCCTGCTCCTTCATCTGCTGTGTGTTTTTCTGTCTTCTCATTTTGCTTATCTTACTGTGTTTGGGGTCTCCTTTTCACAGGCTGCAGGTTCGTAGTTCCCGTTGTTTTTGGTATCTGTCCCCAGTGGCTAAGGTTGGTTCAGTGGGTTGTGTAGGTTTCCTGGTGGAGGGAACTAGTGCCTGTGTTCTGGTGGATGAGGCTGGATGTTGTCTTTCTGGTGGGTTCGTCCACATCTGGTGGTGTGTTTTGGGGTGTCTGTGGCCTTATTATGATTTTAGGCAGCCTCTCTGTTAATGGATGGGGCTGTGTTCCTCTCTTGCTAGTTGTTTGGCATAGGGTGTCCAGCACTGTAGTTTGCTGGTCGTTGAGTGAAGCTGGGTGTTGATGTTGAGATGGAGATCTGTGAGAGATTTTCGCCGTTTGGTATTACGTGGAGCTGGGAGGTCTCTTGTGGACCAGTGTCCTGAAGTTGGCTCTCCCACCTCAGAGACACAGCCCTGATGCCTGGCTGGAGCACCAAGAGCCTTTCATCCACACGGCTCAGAATAAAAGGGAGAAAAAATGGAAAGAAAGAAAAAAAGAGGATAAAATAAAATAAAATAAAGCAATTATAATAAAAAATAAGAAAAAAAATTATTAAGAGTAAATTTATTAAGAAAAAAAAATTTTTTTTAATTTTTAAAAATAGATTTATTAATTTTTTATACTAAAAATAAGAAAAAAATTATTTAGAAAAAATTTATTAAGAAAAAAAATTTTTTAATTTTTTAAAATAAAAAATATGAAAAAACTTATTAAAAATTTTTTTAAAAATAGAAAATAAGGAAAAAATTATTAAGAAAACATTTATTAGGGAAAAAAAAATTTTAAGCCAAAAAAAAAAAAAAAAAAAAAAAAAAAAAAAAAAACGGACGGACCTAACCCTAGGACTAAGGGTGAGAGCAAAGCTATACAGACAAAATCTCACCCAGAAGCATACACATCTACACTCACAAAAAAAAGGAAAAGGGGAAAAGTTAATATATCCTGCTCCCAAAGTCCATCTCCTAAATTTGGGATGATTCGTTGTCTATTCAGGTATTCAACAGATGCAGGCACATCAAGTTGTTTGTGGAGCTTTAATCCGCTGCTTCTGAGGCTGCTGGGAGAGATTTCCCTTTCTCTTCTTTGTTTTTACAGCTCCCGGGGTTCAGCTTTGGATTTGGACCCGCCTCTGCATGTAGGTCCCCTGAGGGCGTCTGTTCCCCGCCCAGACAGAACGGGGTTAAAGGAGCAGCTGATTCGGGGGCTCTGGCTCAGTCAGGCCGGGGGGAGGGAGCGGTACGGAGGAGGCGGGGCGAGCCTGCGGCGGCAGAAGCCGGCGTGACGTTGCAGCAGCCTGAGGCGCGCCGTGCGCTCTCCCGGGGAAGTTGTCCCCGGATTACGGGAGCCTGGCCGTGGCGGGCTGCACAGGCTCCCGGGAGGGGCGGTGTGGAGAATGACCTGTGCTTGCCCACAGGCTGTTTGGTGGCGGCAGCAGCAGCCTTAGCGCCTCATGCCCGTCTCTGGGGTCCGCGCTGATAGCCGCGGCTCGCGCCCGTCTCTGGAGTTCGTTTAAGTGGCGCTCTGAATCCCCTCTCCTTGCACGCCGCGAAACAAAGAGGCAAGAAAAAGTCTCTTGCCTCTTCGGCAGCTGCAGACTTTTTCTCGGGCTCCCTCCCGGCTAGCTGCGGCGCGCCAGCCCCTTCAGGCTGTGTTCACGCCGCCAACCCCAGTCCTCTCCCTGGGATCCGACCGAAGCCCGCGCCTCAGCTCCCAGCCCCCGCCCGCCCCGGCGGGTGAGCAGACAAGCCTCTCGGGCTGGTGAGTGCTGCTCGGCGCCGAGCCTCTGTGCGGGAATCTCTCCGTTTTTCCCTCTGCGTCCCTGTTGCTGTGGGATCCGCGCTGATAGCCGCGGCTCGCGCCCGTCTCTGGAGCTCGTTTAGGCGGCGCTCTGAATCCCCTCTCCTTGCGCGCCGCGAAACAGAGGGAAGAAAAATTCTCTTGCCTCTTTGGCAGCTGCAGTCTTTTTCCCGGACTCCCTCCCGGCTAGCACCGAAGCCCGAGCCCCAGCTCCCAGCCCCCGCCCGCCCCGGCGGCTGAGCAGACAAGCCTCTCGGGCTGGTGAGTGCTGGTCGGCACCGCTCCTCTGTGCGGGAATCTCCGCTTTGCCCTCCGCACCAATGTGGCTGCGCTCTCCTCCGTGGCTCCGAAGCTTCCCCCCTCTGCTACCCGCAGTCTCTGCCCATGAAGGGGCTTCCTAGTGTGTGGAAACCTTTCCTCCTTCACAGCTCCCTCCCACTGGTGCAGGTCCCGTCCCTATTCTTTTGTCTCTGTTATTTCTTTTTTCTTTTGCCCTACCCAAGTACGTGGGGATTTTCTTGCCTTTTGGGAGGTCTGACGTCTTCTGCCAGCGTTCAGTGGGTGTTCTGTAGGAGCAGTTCCACGTGTAGATGTATTTCTCATGTATCTGTGGGGAGGAAGGTGATCTCCGCGTCTTACTCTTCCGCCATCTTGCCCCTCCCCCCTACGGCTTCTTTTTAAAAAAGGGGACGTAATGCGGGATCTTAGCACTCCTGCCCCACCCCCAAGTTCAAGAACTGTTTGAGCATCCAAGGGGAAGGAGGCTCTTGTAGTCACAGCAAACATCTAACAGTAGATATGAAAGTCGAGGAGCCCCAGTACAGAAGGTAAAGTACACATTTGAGAGAGAGTCAGATAGCTGCTGGGAAAGGGTGAGAGTCCTTTCATTTGGAGTTTTAAGCTTTTAGGAGATGTGATACAAAGTTCTTTTCATTTTGGGGGTGGGGATGGGGGCACGTTTCTTAGCTCCAGGAGGATTTTTGCCGTAGTTTGGGGTGGCGGTGAATGGCATGGGGCTTCTGGCCAGGCAGCCCTGGGTTCGAATCCTTGTTTTCCTTAACTGCATGATTTCAGGGAGGTCAGTTAAGTTCTCTGGACCTGTTTTCTCAGCTGCCAAGTGGAAATAACAACAGAATCCCTTTTGCAGGGTGGCTGCAATGATTCAGTGTAATATTTATGAAGGGTTTATCACAGTGCCTGACATGGAGCTGAAGCCCGAAACGCGGTAGCTAGTATTATTACAACTAGTCGTCGTGGTAGTAATGGTGATAGCGTAGGGGTAGAGGTAGTAGTAAACCACAGCGTCTGGAGTGATAATATTATTATTATTATTATTTTTTGGTTTGGACTCTTCTTTTTTCTTCTAAATTAAAACCACGAGACCAGATTGTCCTGGCTTTCAGAAGAGATGAAGGAGGGGCTGGGGTGTCTGTTAGAGCCAAGCGCGGACAGCGCAGTTGAGCCGTGGAAAGAGCACCAACAACGGCTGTCACACCAGCGACCAGAGCGCATGTTTTTCAAATCTCTGCCAAGCCAGGGTTACGTTCAGCATTACACAGGGATTGTCTCCTGTCTTCCTCTCAGTAGCGTCATGAAGTTGGTGCTCATTGTACAGGGAGGGATCTGAGGTCCAAAGGGAGTTAGTAACTGTCACCTAGGATGTGACCTAGACTCTGGATGGCCGCCAGCGGGGCCTCCATCTCTGCCCCTGGCCTCCTCCTGCTCTGTGCAGACCCCGCTTCTCTGGGCCGCAGGGGGCCTCTCCAGAGCTCTCCATCACCTAAGTCATGCAGGGGACCTGGGTGTGGCCACAGAAGAAACCAGGTTGGCCTGAGTTGATAGCTGTTAAAGCCAGGCCATGGGATCACTTTTCTGTCTCCTTGCTTCGAAAGACTACTGTATTCCCGCTAGCTCTCCTTTGTCCCCAGTTCCAAATTCTGAGGCAAAAAATACTTGATGGTTTCAATCTGGCTGGGAAGTCCTCAGAGAAGTTGGGCTGGTCTGTCACCCCAGTACATGACTCTGTGTTATCTATTTCTTTTAATCTTAGGAAGTTAGCACTCGTGCTTTGAATTGGAATGAGGCTCCTTTTCAGAATTTTAAAGACCCTACTGGTGGACTAATAGTGATTCTCAGCTGTGGGAGGAGCTGGCTTGCTGGCATGTATGGGTGCAAATCTCACGTGACCTAGGGAGTGCCAACCTCGGCCAGCATCCCCACCTCAGGCTGGCATTGCTACTCTGCATGGGCATAAAAGTTCCCAAGTCGGGGGCTGGGTAGAAGCTTGAAAGCCGAACCTATCAGGGACAGTGTGGTAATGAAATTCATGCTTCGTTCGGGTCAACACTGTCTAACAGAATTCCCTGTGATGGTGGAAATGTTCCCTTTTTTTGCTCTGTGGTACGGTAGCCGCTGGCCCCGTGTAGCTGTTGAATACCTAAAATGTGGCTAGTGGGACTAAGGAACTGAATTTTGAATTTTATTTAATTTTACCTAATTTAAAATTAAATAGCCAGATATTGGACAGCACAGGTTTGGACAGTAGAGACAGACCAAAAGCAAAAATAAACAAATGGGGCTGTCTCAAACTAAAAAAGCTTTTGCACAGCAAAGGAAATTATCATCAAGACCAAAGGCTGCCAGATGAATGGGAAAAGATATTTGCAAACTATGTATCTGATAGGTGTTAGTATCTAAAATATGCAGAGAACTCATACAACTCAACATTAGAAAAACAAAGAACCCGATTAAAAAATGGGCAGAGGATCTGAATAGACTTTTTTTTTCAAGGAAGACATACAGATGGCCAACAGGCACATGAGAAGGTGCTCAGCATCACTAATCATCAGGGAAATGGAAATCAAAACCACAGTGAAATATCACCTCACACCTGTCAAAATGGCTATTATCAATAAGACAACAAATAACAAGTGTTGGCAAGGATGTGGAGAAAAGGGAACCCTCTTGCACTGTTGGTGGGAATGTAAATTGGTGCAGCCACTATGGAGAACAGTATGGAGGTTCCTCAAAAAAATTAAAAATAGAACTACCATATGATCCAGCAGTTCCACTCCTGGGTGTTTATCCTAAGAAAACAAAAACACTGATTTGAAAAGATATATGCACCCCTGTGTTCATTGCAGCATTATTCACAATAGCCAAGATACGGAAGCAACCTAAGTGCCCATCAGTAGATGAATGGATAATGAAGATGTGGTGTATACATACAGTGGAATACTATTCAGCCATAAAAAAGAATGAAGTCTTGCCATTTGCAAAAACTTGGATGGACCTAGAGAGTATTATGCTAAGTGAAATAAGGCAGAGAAAGACAAATACTGTATGATTTCTCTTATATGTGGAATCTAAAAACAAAACAAATGAACAAACAACAAAACAAACAGACTCATAGATACAGATAACAAACAGATGGTTGGTTGCCAGAGGGGAGAGGGGAGGTGGATGGGGGGAGGAAAGAAATAGGTAAGGGAGATGAAGAGGTGCAGACTTCCAGTTGCAAAATAAATGAGTCACAGGCATGAAGTATAGGGAATATGGTGAATAACTGTGTAATATCTTTGTATGACGGCAGATGGTAGCTAGACTTACTGTGGTGATCATCTTGAAATGTATAGAGATATTGAGTCACTGTGTTGTGTAACAGAAACTCACATAGTGTTGTAGGTCAAATATACCTCAAAAACAAACAAAATAATAGAAAAAGAGATTAGATATGTGATTACCAGAGGTGGGGCCGGAGGTGGGGGGAGGCAGAATTGGATGAAGGCGGTCAAAAGGTACAAACTTCCCGTTATAAGGTAAATAAGTACTAGGGTGTAATGTACACCATGACAAATATAATTCACACTGCTGTATGTTATGTATGAAAGTTGTTAAGAGGGTAAATCCTAAAGAGTTCTCATCACAAGGAAGAAAAATTTTTTTGTTTCTTTAATTTTATATCTATGAGACGATGTTCACTAAACTTATTTGATAATCATTTCATGATGTATATAAGTCAGATTATTATGCTCTACACCTTAAACTTACACAGCGCTGTATGCCAATTATATCTCAATAAAACTGAAAGGAAAAAATTAAATAGCCAAATAGTAGACAGCACAAGTTTGGATCATAGAGACAAAACTCATGTAAAACCCCTGATTTTTGGCCTCTGAGTTAACAGTCATGTTCCGTGGAGGAGCAGTTGGGCCAAGGCTGGGTCTCCTTTGCTTCTTTGGTGCCTTTTCCTTTTCTCTGTTGGGTTCAGAATTGGGCGATGGAAGATGAGGTCACCTCATCGGGTGGCTGTGCTCCCCATCAAAGCCTCTGTTGCTTGCCAGAGTTCAGTGGTGCAGAATCATCAGTTCAGCTTATGAAATTGGCTGGTGTTTATGCCTCACTTTGGGGTTTTGAACTTACTGGTTACAGAAGTTGTTTCAGAGCAATCGCTCTTCGCCTGGCTGCCGGGCACAATCACCTGGGAGCTTACCCAAGAGATACAGAGTTTTAAAATACACTAGGTCAGGAATTCCCTGGCAGTCCAGTGTTTAGGACTCTGTGCTTCCACTGCGGGGGGCATAGGTTCAATCCCTGGTCGGGGAACTAGGATCCCACAAGCCGTGTGGTTTGGCCAAAATAAATAAATGAAATAAAATAAAGAATCAATATATATACTGATAAATAAAATACACTAGGTCAGAATCTCTGAATGTTGGACCTCAGAAGTATAGAATTTTCAAAAAATTGTATGCACTCGCAGTGTGTGCACACACACAAGATCATCGTGGTGCAGGTAGCTAATCCCGAGACTGCTGATGGAGATGGGGTGTTGCATGGTATTATACTTTCAAAAATAAAATTGTGTTCTCAGGTTTTTATTTTCATTTTTTTTGACCCTTCCTCAATGAAATGATTTTAAAAGTAGAGGGCATTATAAATAAAGAGATATAATTCTTTAAAAAGAAATTGGCAGTACTGTTACAAAGTAATTGCTTTTTTTCCCTAAGATTTATTTTTCATCTTTACCCACGTTTACTGGAATCTTTGGAAGTTTTTAGATGTGCCAAGCTGCAGATGTACTGCTCACTGCTGTTCCCCTGAGAGCGCCATCCACCCAGATGTGGGACCTAGGTGTGTCTCAGGGTCGTTAGTACTGAGACCAGCTTGCTCAGACTCCCCTTTAGATGTCACCGAGAATGGGTAGCAAGTGGGAAACATCACGTGAGCTCCTCAACAGCTGCGCTACAGTGATGTCATGAGACCTAGAACAGTTTCATTATGAAATAGCTGGATGTGCAGAAAGGTCAGAAGAATAGTAAGTTAATACCTCTGTGCTCCTAACTCAGGAATTATTTAAAACAAAAACATAAAGTTGTGGTCTGCTGTGTCTTCCCTGTCAGTTCCTTCCCTCTTTCCCTCCTGCTCAAAGCCACTACTGTGAATTTTAATGATTGTAGTTTCTATTTCTGAACTTTTACTACATGCGTCTAAAGCAATGCATTATTTTTGTTTTGGGAGTTCTTAACTGTATATGTTTGGTTGCTCTAACACTCTTAACTTGCTTTTTACAGTGAACGTTGTTTTTGAGGTCTCTGTTGGTATATAGATCTAGTTTATTCATTCTCACTGCCGTGCCCTATTTCTTTGCATAAATATAGCACAGTTTACCCACCCCTGCTATGGGACTGTAAGTTGTTTCTAGGGTCTGGCTGTTGCAGAGAATGAGCTGCTTCTACCGGACTCCCTCAGCACCTGTGAGTTTCAGCAAGCTTGCAGTATTTTTCTGACTATAGTTTGGGACCCATTAATGAGCCGTGAATAATAATTTATTAGGTTATGACCCACATTGAAAACATTTAAAATATTAGAGTACTGTTATATCATTTTGTATTGTTTGGTCAAACCATTGTCAGTTTATATATAAAAATACATGTGTGAATGTTTACACTGTATTATAAGAAAATTTGTCATTGTGAGTCATGGTCACAGGAGTTTTAAGGATAAACTTAAAAGTTGAATTGCTGGAACAGAAGTTGTACATATATATTATTACATTTTTATTAGCTCTTTCCACCTTGCTCACCAAATGTGGTCCTGCTGTTGTTGTCTTTTTCTTTCGGCACCTTCCTGGCTTGTTCCTTTTTCACCAGCCACAGCCCATTGGATGCAGGGAGAAGCCTGGCACAGTGAAGTGCACCCATTGCCAGGGCAGCGGCTGATCAGTCAGGTTCTCTGTCTTGATAATTTGAACCAAATCTCACAGACTGATCGCTTGATGGTAAACACTTCAAATGAGACTTCAGATGATTCTTGGAGATTGAACTGTCATTTTCATTTTCTTTATTTTCTGCATTCCTGTCTGTTGCATAAATAGATGTGGTTGAGACCGTTGGCATAAATGCTATTATGCAAGTTAACTGGGTGGAAGCTCATTTCCTGAGTTATATGTAAGTAGGGATATTCAGCTTTGTTTTAAAACAAAAAATGATTGTGTATGAGTCAGGATTAAGTAAATGTCAAAAAGTTATCTTTTTCTTAATTATCAAAATATTGTTGTAGACAATTTTGAAAATATAAAAAGAAAATCGAAATCACTTGTAATTCCATCACTCAGAGATTAACCACTGGGAACCTTCCACCCCCTTTTAAAAAATACACATTACACTCAAGCTTTTATAAATTATGGTTGCATTCAAGCTTTTATAAATGTAGTGTGCCATGAAGATTGTAGATAAAGTGGGTTCTTTAAATGATGAACGTGTTTGAATACACCTAGTTTTTGCACTTCATTTAAAAAGAGCCAGAAACTCTTGGCTTATTCTGCATTGTTATCTTAGGGGTATTGAGGTGACCTTCCCTTAGGTAGGAAGGCAAGGGTATAATTCCAGATAAGAGGATTCTTCATAAATGTTTGCTGAAGGGGACTTTTGTAGACTGCCTTGACATCTAATTGGCATAGGGGACCATGTTTTGAATGTGAAGATCTGCGTTTGAGTCAGGTGAACAGGATTATACATATATGTGTTGTCTTGTTATTTATTATCGGATAACAAATTGCCCCCAAACACAGTGGTTTAAAACTATGACAGACATTTATTTTGCTCACAGTCTGCACTTTGGGAGGGCCCAGAGGGAACAACTTGTCTTTACTCCACACTCCACCGTCTGGGGCGCCTTTTTTTTTTTTTTTTTTTTAATATTTATTTATTTATTTGGTTGCACTGGGTCTTAGTTGTGGAAGGCGGGCTCCTTAGTTGTGGCATGCAATCTCTTAGTTGCGACATGCATGTGGGATCTAGTTCCCTGACCAGGGATCGGACCCGGGCCCCCTGCATTGGGAGCCCGGAGTCTTATCCACTGCGCCACCAGGGAGGTCCCTGGGGTGCTTTGAAGGCTTGGGGCGGAGTTGCCTGAAGGTTCCCTCACTCGTGTGTCTGGCAGTCAGGGACCCTACACGTGGCTTTTCCATGTGGCTGGCGGCTTCCTCGAAGCATGGAGGCTGGGTTCCCAGGGTGATGACACCAACAAAGGGAGAGGGAGCAAGCAATTCAGGAGGAAGCTGTCATCTTTTACAGGAGTTTCCCAGAGCTGCCAGGACAAATACCACGAACTGGATGGCTTAAAACGAAAAGCTTGATTTTTCATGCTTCTGGAGGCTGCAAGTCCAAAATCAGGGTGTCAGCAGGGCCATGCTCCCTCAAAGGCTCTAGGGGAGGACCCTTCCTTGGCTCTTGTAGTAGATTCTGGTGTTTGCTGGCGGTTTCTGACATTCCTTCACCTGCATGTGCATCACTCCAGTCTCTGCCTCTGTCTTCCCTCTGTGTCTCTGTACCTTCACCTCTTCTCTTTAGTCATGCTGATTCGGGGCCCACCCCCCTGACTTCACTATAACTTACATCTGCACACACCCTGTTTCTAAATGAGGTTGTTAACAGGTTCATTCACAGGTTCTGGGTGGACATGAATTTGGGGCTACGGTATTCAACCCCATATACCTTTCACTGGCTGGGCCTCAGAAGTCTGCAGGGTCACTTCCTGTGCATTAGTTAGAAGCAGGTCACTAAGGCCAGACCAGATGAAAGGGGCGGGAAATAGACTCCATTTTGGGGAGCAGTGTCAAGAACTTGAGGGGATATTTTTAAACCACCGCATTTGTGTGGGTACAAATGATCCTCACATAAGCACCCAGTGAAATACTATTTTCTTTGTACAGGTGTATAGGTGTATACCTATAAAACAGGTTTTTAAGGGTCCTCAGTGGAAACAGAGCCCCAGGTTGTAGTTAGTTTTGGCAAGAGCTAATGGAGGGTCTCTTGTACAGGTCTACGTCGACTCCTGAGGATGGCACAGAGTGGTTGAATTCATTCTTTTACTCTTGGCAGAATGCCAGTTAATGTTTGCGGGTCTGAAGACTTACCAAGATCTTGGGTAGCCTCCTGACTAGTTGCTGCCCTGTAGCCACGTGGTGGCCCTAAAGGCATTTGAGGGACTGGTTACCTAATATCTGAGATGGTCAGAGGAGAAGTCTGGGAGACCCTGAATTACTGAGTAGCACTTTTTCCAGGGAGGGCTGAACGTCCTGCTGTTGTGTTCATTTTCACTTGCCAGAAGTGAGAGTCAGAAATAGCTTCATTTGCCGTAGTTTTGTTTGGGACATTCTTTCTAGGCTGGTTTCTTGCAGCCATTTGTCTGCTTTGGCATATTGAGACTTTTCACTTATTTGTTAAAATATGTAAATTAACACTGAGTAGTGCAAAGAAAATCGTTTGAGTAACATTTCATTTGTGGTGGAAATACGGTTCCCGTGTCGTTCCTGACCTAAAAGAAGAAAGGTGGTGAAGCGGGAGGATGGAAGAGGGGACGCTGGCGACACGTTAACTGTTTTGTGTCCAGGAAGAGGAAATCTTAAATAGAAGAGGCAGCTGGGAAGGTGGAGGGAGGACGGGCTCCCATTCCACTTGCCTCGGCCCCCTGCTGTCACTCACCTGTGTGACCTGCGCCCCCATCGAGGTGGCCTATCAGCTGCCGGTTTGTCCTCTCTTGCACGGTGACGTGGGGCACGAAGGGGCTCTGGAAGGCATTATTTAGGTGAGTGGCGGGAAAATATCCTACGTTTCTGGGGCTTTCCTGTTGTGAGTGACGGGTAGTTGGAGAGGGGTGGGTGTTGGGGCCAGGAGAACCCCAGGTGTGTACCTCCTGGCTCCTGTGCGGTGTTTGGACCTGGGCTGGGGCTGCTTCCCTCGGTCGCAGCAGCGCTGGTTTCTATGAGTGACTTCCTCTGTAAGATTCTGCCTCTTGAAAAGGAAACGACGAGCATTAAGAAGTCTGGCCATTTGTCCTGCTTTAGAGTTCCCAAAATGCTTTCACACATGTCATTTCTCAACGTGCCAGCCTGGGAGACAGGCATTGTCACCTCTGAGATGGAGGCGAGGACTGACCCCCTGAGAGGTAACCCGGCTCGGGGGCCTGCAGAGTGGCCGGCGGGGGCAGGGCTGGGGCCCCGGGCTGCTGGTTCTTTCCATCCCTTTGGCCTCACCACCCTGAATTTTCAAACAGCAGGACACAGTTCTGAGTGTTCCAGTTTCTTCTTTCTGGGCCAGCCTTTCTTCCGTAGCTGGGAACAGTGATGATTTTCTTCCAGACAGTGGGTTTTCTTAGGGAATCAGAGTGGGCTTGTGCAGATAAAAGGAGTTTTTTTGATTTTTATCACCTTTTACCCCTGTGGTTGACTGAAGAATCAAGGGTTCTAAAATAGCTTTTCTGTTTTTATTGCCGTTAATTCTCCATGTCCATTTCTATCCATCTGTTCAGTATTTATTCTGCCAGGTGCTGGCCTTGAACCCTGTGGTGGACCAGGCCGGGCCCTTTGTTTGTGCACTTCCCGTCGAATGCAGCAGAAAGACGAGTTAATAGGTCTATCGGGGTCGATTTTTAAGCAGAAAGGATTTAGTACAGGGAAGCAGGTGACTATAGAAAGGTGGGAGGGTCTGGAGGAGCAGCCCCGGGCCAGGGACGGCTCCTGGGGCACCAGGCAGGACTGACCCCAAAGGCGTGCTCCCTGTGCCCGACCTAGAGCTGGACGGGAGGTGGCTGCTGCACCTCCAGCTCAGAGCCAGGGTCCCCATGCCTTGCTGCATTTCGCACCCCCAGCCCCCTCACCCTGTTCAGCATTCC